>NC_054827.1:15158465-15458465 GCF_018345385.1 Vulpes lagopus
CAATTTCAGAATTTTCCTTTAGAAATTATTTTATAATTAAGTTCTTTCATAGAGCTTAACTTAGCTAATATCTCAATTGAAGAAAACTAAAAGCCAAAAATGCTTATTTGGCATGCCAATCACTTTTCCTTGAACAATTTTAATTTTCTCAGTGGTCTACTAGTTATCTTTTTCAGTGTCCATTGCTGAATATTGTGAATGCCTTAAAGGCCTACTTGAAAAACAATAAAAAACAATCTTAACAATAAATAATGTTATATTTATAGGTTTATATGTTTGCATGAAATCCAGTTGAGAAACCAAATATGATAAGAAATACAGTGTTCTGTATTTACACTCATAAGTGTATACAAATATGGAAGGAGGATACTTCCATCATGATTTTAGTAGAATTATTAAATGAAAGTATGTATGCAAGACTCTAAAATTTTGCCAATATTTTCTCACAAAATTAGCTCAGTCATTTCTTAATATCACCAGACGTCAGCGTTACATAGTATTATTTTCTGAAAGAATGGGAAAAGGTAATAACGGGTGATTATTATGTAATAGTCTATGCTTTTCAAAGTGCCATCCAACAGTTTCTTGCATGAGAATTGGGGTACTTTTTAAAAATGCAGAGGGGCACCTGGGTATAGCAGTTGGTTAAGCTTCCAACTCTTGATTTTGGCTCAAGTTGTGACCTCAGGGTCCTATAATCGAGCCCAGCATTGGACTTCTGCCCAGCAGAGTCGCTTGTCCCTCTTTCTCTGCTCCTCCTCCTGCCACCACCACCTTATGTGTGCTCTCTCTCTCAAATAAATAAGTAAAATATTTAAAAATGTAGATTCTTGAATCCTACCTATACTACGAGTCAAGATCTCTGAAAACAGGATCATGTCATCTTCATTACATGAGCTTCCTGCTTGATTTTTATGTACATTAAACTCTGAGACTTACTGAATTAGATATGATTATGCAAAAGGTAAAATTGGATAATTGAACTTAAGTGCCATCCTATTTTATTCTTCTTTTCTCCATTTCAGAGGAAGATGTTTTTCTGGAGTCTTTTTAATTGCTTGACCAACAGACAAATCAATCAAACAACCTGTGAGAATCTCCTACTTCAATTTCAGACAATTTCTTAGATGACAATGGCCTTGAGTCTAATAGAATGACTGATACATAATTTTCTCTGATGTGTTTATCTAGTCCCAATTACCCCTAGATACATCTAAGTGCTCATAATAAAGCACATGTGATTCTCTGTCTTTCCATGAACTCTTTAAATTCATATTCTGGATGGTTATGTAAGCAATGCAATTAATCCAACAATACTTGTAGAACACTGAAACAATTAGGTTAATAAGGAAGAAAAAAAAGTAAACTTGGTGAAGAAGAAAATTGGATAAACTCATTTGACATTTGCAAATAAAACCACAGGGGAACTTAATAGACCGTTTTATATATTTTAGAAAAATAAATCCAAATTGGTCCCAGATTATCAGTCATATTCAAAACACTGAGATGCCATTTACAATTTAATAACTTTGAATATCATTACTCTGTAATTGATTATCATTTAGGTTCAAACCAAAGCTGGTGTGTTCTCTCTGAATTCTTTTGATAAAGAAATGTCAAGTAAATTGATGGTACATCCAAGAACAACTTATTTTCAAGCATACTTAAACATTCCAAGCAGCTATTTACATGAAAGCAAATTACACACAAATTATACACTAAATACCGTCAGGGAGCAAGAATTCCTGTACCCTCAAAGTTTTGTCTAGCTGGACTAAGAATCAAATTGACATGAGACACATTAACAGGAGAAAATCAAACATAATAGGTGAACGTATGGTAAATCCACACAGACATGAAAAATTGAAAGATAGGCAAAATGAGGTATATATGTTCTTCTGAATTAAGGAGCGAGGGAGTAGGGGTCTGGGATTTCAGAGGAAAGGAATGCATTTCACAGGATATTAAGAAGAGCAGATGTTTGGTAATTAGATTTTTATTCTCCCATAGAGATGGGTCACTCAGTTAAAATTTATCTCCATTAATAAGCTTTATTCTGGGAAAGATCCCCAATTTGATTCTTCTGTGTGGTTAAGGGAGGGACAAAATTTTCTCTTGAGTCCAGAGGATCTCAAGTACCTCAAAATAATCCACATGCCAAAATGGCATATTCCAGGGACTAGGGAGGGGTCATGGGAATGGGAGGGCTGTCCTGAAACCCTTCAATACTCTGTATCCTTAACTGTGCAACAAAAGAAATTCTTCTGTAAAGTAAATCTGATTCCAGTCATTTGTTTTATGAGAATTTGGTTTCAGGGTGTGGTTGGTGTATAATAAAAAGAATGTGTCTATCTTCAGCTATCCCCCAATTTGCTGAATTATAAAGGACCAGCTTTTTGATAGATTACTGGATGGCTACTTTGATTGTCAAGACACTCAAAGCCAATTTTGATCCCTAATTAGAAAGATTTTTTAAGATTTATTTATTTATTCAAGAGAGAGAATGTGAGGGTGGGAGGGCAGAGGATGAGGGAGACAGACTCACCCCAGAACAGGAAGCCAGTTTCAGGGCTCAGTCCCAGGACCCTGAGATCATGACCTGAGCCAAAATGAACAGTCAGATGCTTAACCTTTTGAGCCACCCAGGCACCCCTCGATTAGAAAGTTTTAACCCTTCTGGTCATGTATACTCCTGTCTTTTATGAGCTTCTTTTTTGTTTTGTTTTGTTTTGTTATGTTTCAAATTTTTATTTAAATTCTAGTTAGTTAAGATATAGTGTAATGTTGGTTTCAGTAGTAGAATTTAGTGATTCATCACTTATATGTAATACCCAGTGCTTATCGTAATAAGTGCCCTCCTTAACACCCTTCACCTATCTAGCTCATCCCCCACCCACCTCCTTCCATCACCGTCAGTTCTCTATAGTTAAGAATCTCTTTCGGTTTGCTTCTCTTTTTCTTTTCCTTTCCATAGGTTCATCTGTTTTGTTTCTTAAATTCCACATATGAGTAAAACTGTATGGTATTTGTCTTTCTCTGATTGATTTATATTGCTTAGGGTAATACACTTTAGCTCCACCCACATCATTGCAAATGGCAAAGTTTCATTCTTTTTGGTGGCTAATTGTGCATGTGTATCTATCTATCTATCTATCTATCTATCTATCTATCTATACACATACATACCACATCTTTATCCATTCATCAGTCGATGGACATGGGACATTTGGGCTCTTGCCATAGTTTGGCTACTGTTGATAATGCTGCTACAAACATCTGGGTACATGTCCCCTTCAAATCTGTATTTTTGTCCTTTGGGTAAATACCTAGAGGTGCAAATTCTGGGTCAGAGGGTAGATCTATTTTTAACTTTTTGAGGAAACTCCCTACTGTTTTCCAGAGTGGCTCCATCAACAGTGCAAGAGCGTTTCTCTTTCTCTACATTCTTGCCAACACTTGTTGCTTGTGTTGTTAATTTTAGCCAGTCTGAGAGGTATGAGATGGTAACTCATGGTGAGTTTGATTTGAATTTCCTTGATGATGAATGGTGATGAACATCTTTTCATGTGTTTTTTATCCATCTAGATGTCTTCTTTGAAAAAAAAAAAAACTCTATTCATGTCCCCTGTCCATTTGTTAACTGGACTATTTGTTTTTTCAGTGTTGAGTTTGATAATTTCTTATATATTTTGGATACTAACCCTTTATTAGATCTGACATTTGCAAATACCTTCTCCCATTCTGCAGCTTACTTTTTAAGTAAGCTGTGCAGAAGCTTTTTACCTTGATGAAGTCCCAATGGTTCATTTTTCCTTGTATGCCTTGCCTCTTGCAATGCATCTAGTAAGAAGTTGCTCCAACTGAGGTCAAAGAGGTTGCTGCCTGTGTCCTCTTCTAGGATTTTGATGGTTTCTTATCTCACATTTAGGTCTTTCATCCATTTTAAATTTATTTTTGTGTATGGTGTAAGAAATTGGTCCACTCTCATTCTTCTGCATGTTGCTGTCCAGTTTTCCCAAAACATTTGTGGAAGAGATTGTTTTGTTTCCACTGGATATTCTTTCCTGCTTTATTGAAGATTAGTTGACCATACAGTTATGGGTCAATTTCTGAGTTTTCTATACTGTTCCATTGATCTGTGTGTCTGTTTTTGTGCCAGTACCATACTGTCTTGATGACTATAATTTGTAATATAGTCCAAAGGCCAGAATCACAATGCCTTCAGCCTTGCTCTTTTTCAGGATTGCTTTAGCTATTAGGGTCTTCTGTGGTTCCATACAAATTTTACAATTGCTTGTTCTAGTTCTATGAAAAATGCTGGTTGGGGTTTTGACAGAAATTGCATTGAATGTGTAGATTGCTTTGGGTGGTACAGACATTTTAACAATGATTTCCCAATCCATGAGCATGGAATGTTTTCCCATTTCCTGGTGTCCACTTCCATTTCTTTCATCAGTGTTCTATGGCTTTCAGAGTACAGATTTTTCAGTTAGATTTATTCCTAGGTATCGTATTGTTTTTGATGAAGTTGTAAATGGGATTGATTCCTTGATTTCTTTTTCTGCTACTTCATTATTGATGTATATAAATGCAACAGGTTTCTGTACATTGATTTTATATACAGTGACTTTGCTGAATTCATGTATTAGTTCTAGCAAATTTTAGTGGTCTTTTGGGTTTTCTACAGAGAGTATCATATTGTCTGAAAATAGTAAATTTGGCTCCTTTCTTGCTAATCTTGATGCATTTTATTTCTTTTTGTTGTCTGACTTCTGAGGATAAGACATTCAATACTATGTAAAATAGTAATGGTGAGTGTCTTGTTCCTGAATGTAGAGGAAAAGCTCCCAGCTTTTCTCATTGAGGATGATGTTAGTTATGGGTCTTTCATATGTGGCCTTTATGATGTTGAGGAATGTTCCATCTATCCCTATTTTGTTGAGCTTTTTTTTATCAAGAATGGATGCTATATTTTCTCAAATGCTTTTTGTGCTTCTATTGAGAGGGTCACATGGTTCTTATCCTTTCTTTTATTAATGGGACATACCATGTTGATTGATTTGAGACTATTGAACCACCCCTGCAGCATAGAGTTAAATCCCACTTGATTGTGGTGAATAATTCTTTTAATATACTGCTAGGCTTTATTTGCCAGTATCTTATCAGGAATTTTTGCATCCATGTTTATCAGGGTTATTAACCTGTAACAGAAATAGATAATTTGAATAGATTCATAACCAGAAATTGTATCAGTAATAAAAATCTCCCCCCAAAAGTGTCCAGAACCAGATAGCTTCCCAGGGGAATTCTATAAGACATTTAAAGAAGGGTTCTTCTTAAATTGTTTTGAAAAATAGAAATGGAAGGAAAATTTCCAAACTCATTCTATAAGACCAGCATTACCTTGATTCAAAACCACATAAAGATCCCATGAAAAATGAGAATAACAGCCCAAATGTTTTTGACCTCTATTCAAAAACTTTTATCTGGTGGTTTTTTTTTTTTTTGTTTTGTTTTTTACTATTCTTAAAGTTCCTTCAAGAGATATTGGTTGTGATTCATTTTTAGAAAAATTAAGGTAGGGGTGCCTGGGTGGCTCAGCTGTTGGGTGCCTGCCTTCAGCTCAGGTCATGATCCTGGGATCTGGGATCAAGTCCTGCAATGCATTTTGACATTTGCTCCCTGCAAGGAGCCTGCTTTTCCCTCTGCCCGTGTCTCTGCCTCTATCAGTCTGTGTCTCTCATGAATAAATAAATAAATCTTAAAAAAAAGAAAAATTAAGGTATTGATAAAGTATATTTTCATGTATGGTCTTAAATATACTACTATATTATGGTAAGGACTTCTTGGAAAGTGAAAAACAGGGTTTTTTTTTAATACATTTAGACACAAAAGTTAATAAAAACTTTGTTCTAATGAGTTTAGGACTTTGAAAAACATTCTGCATCCATTCAGCAAACATGTACTGTCCACCTATAGAGTGCTGCACACCACGGATCTGCATATATATATATATATATATATATATATATATATATCCATTCACAGTGATGCAAATGAGAAAAACAGAATCCCTGAACCCAGAGTTAAGAGTCCAATGAGATGATTCATATTTAAAAGGAAGACAGTCCCTTTGGTAATCAGACTTGGGTATCAGTCAGAAATGGATACAGTTAATAGTAAGGAGATGGGTCACATACCATTACAGAAAAAATGAATCAGAAAACACTCAGGGAAGGAATTTCATGTTTTCTGAAAAGGTGACTACCACGAGACTTTATCTGGAGTGTGATCATTTGGAGATTTGTATGACTGACAGCATCTGCATGTGGCTAAAATCATTCTATCAATTTTTGCAAATGTATGAAACACCAAACCAGTTTCTCCCTTGAGTGGTAGGATATGAGAATGTCAGAAGCAGCTAACATAATGAGAAAAATTTCTCTGAAAATATGACTAGCTAGAGCCTGAAGCAAATAAAAACTTCAAGGGGTCTCTGAGCTATAGAAAGTGGTAGAGAAGTAATGATATCTTTCTCTTGACAAGTAGCATGGACTCATCATTTTTCTATGAAGATGTCAGAAAAGGCTGTCTGATGATTTGAATACAGATATGTTATTGTCTGGCATGACGTTCAACTGAGTGTCCCTGACAAATTAATATTTTAATAAAGTTTTTCCCTGACACCGAACAAAAGGGTTATCTTTCCAAAAGGCAAATCTCATCAGGGAAGATATAAAAAATAGCTCCATATGACCAACAACCGGTTATTTTTGTCTCAGTTATCTGTATATTTCTTGGTCTGCTTAGATATAATCTGTATCCTCCTTAATATTAAACTTAAGAAAGTAAAAATTGTAAAGGGAAGTTTGTCTTGGAGATTTCCATCCTCCCTTTCAGGGTCCCATATCCCTTTGGGAGATATCTTGACCATCAGGATCTGATTTTGCTTCTGCCTCTTGAGACCAGTCATTAGTTTCCTATTGTGCATTTATTTGTATTCATGTGCTATCCTCTTCTGGGATTTCTTTCATGGTAAAACTCTCCTCTAAATATGGAAGAAACAACAATCAAGTTATGGGATTTCAAATGTTACCAGGCAGCATTGTCTAGGTACTAGTACCGTAGGCTCATTTATGTCTAATTCAGAACATTCATTCATTTGGTAAAAATCAGTTACCTTAATTAATGCTCCTTATCTATTGCCAGTACCACTAAGTCTAACTCAGATTTTATTTATAAGCTTGAGTGAAAATAATTCACCTTGACTAGACTTTCCTTTTCTTCTGCTTGCCAGCAAAGAAAATATACATGATAGAATTTATTCTTTACTGCCTTTAAGTCTGGTAGATTATCACTTAAAAGTCATTCCTTCAGAAATATTTAATGAAGATTTTCAACATGCCAAAGTTTTTATGGGTAGGAGGTAGGAAGAAGAGTGGCACAAGGAGCCAAAATAACTTTGAAAAATTCTCTTTTTGTTTCATGGGGAAATGAACCATTGAAATATGTTAATTGGTTCAGTTGTGTCTCTTTAATGGTAGAGTCAGGGCTGATAAACAAAAATGTAAACAGAGCACTTAAAATCTAATTCCTTTTCAATGCTTTAGGTTTTATTTTCATTAGGATCTATCTATAGAAGTCTTTCCTATGTTGTCAACAAGTAAACTCCATGACAGCCACATTTTCTATAGTTGAATTAGTAGTTTGAAGTAGTTTCATAAATTAAATCAATTTATTTCTATGCATTTTATGTGCCCCACTTTAAGTCTAAATAGGACATGCAAAAATGAGGGGTAGGGTGACAGATTATGTGCTGCTCAAAATACACATGCTGATAACTCTAAATACAATTTTAGTGACCTGAAAACAAAAAGCATTATTAAAAAACTTAACTTAAATGAGAGAACAGTTACTGTTTTTTAATTTGCCTTAACATAGTGACTACCAATGTCCTACAAATATTTAAAAAGCTTTTATAGAATCAGAGTTCAACAATCACAAATAAGAATAAGAAAACAACTCATTTGTTGTGGTATTTTTTTGGAGGGAAAAAAACCTGGAGAAACTACAATTGGAGATACTAGATCAGGCAATTCTGAGGACAGGTTGTTCTATACAAGGCATGATAGCATTGCTACTGCCTCAGACTCCAACCATTTGAGTGGCCATATTCATGCCACCCAGTCTGTCTCTAGCACACTGCTCTCTCCAAAACAGTGTGGAGACCACTTGGGGACTATTAAAAAAGAAGCCAGTAGGCCCAAAATGGAGTCAGTTGTGCTAAGCTCCATATCACCAAACTGAGACTTAATTACAGTTCTGTTCTTCCAGAAATGGAATCTTGAATCAGTCTCTCAGGAATAGCCTGGTTAGCACTACTGAGGTCATCTGCCCGAGAGACCCCTGCCATCCCTTAAAGGAAAGTGACTGTGCCACAGCCAATCTGCTTTGTGCTAGTATAACTTCCTTCTACTTACTCCCTTTTGCCTGTAAAAATTTTCCATTTTCTTCAGCTCCTCAGAGATCCTTCCTATCTTCTAGATTACATGCTGCTTGATACATGAATAGGTCAAAAAAGCCAATAAGATCTTTGAAATTCACTTAGTTGAATTTTGTTTTTTAACAGGACCAAACAACATTTTGCTTTTTTTCTTTTACTGTTTTTTTTAACTGAAGTATGGTTCAGCAACTCTATATACTCTGTTTCCCACAAGTGTAGCTCCCATCTGTCACATGCAACACTATTACAATACCGTTGACCATATTTCCTATGCTGTACCTCTCCTGCCCATGACTTACTCATTCCATAGCTAGAAGCCTGTACCTCTCACTCCTCTTCACCCCTTTTCAACCATCCTTCTACCTACCCCCACCACCACTTTGTTCTCTGTATCTATGGATCTGTTTTGTTTGTTTTGTTTTTTAGATTCTAAATATAAGTGAAATCATAATGGTATTTGTCTTTCTCTGACTTACTTCACTTAGTATAATACCCTCTAGGCCCATCCATGTTGCCACAAATGGAGCAATCTCATTCTTCTTGATGGGGAAGTAATATTCTGTTCCATATGTATACCTCGTATTCATTATCCATTCATCTGCTGATGGACACTTAGGTTGCTTCCATATCTTGGCTATTGTAAATAATTCTGCAATAAAAATAGGGGTGTACATATCTTTCCAAATTAGTATTTTCAGTTCCTTTGAGTAAATACCCAGTAGTGGAATTGCTGTATCATAGGGCATTTCTATTTTTCTTTTTTTTTTTTTTTTTTTTTTGAGCAGACTCCATGCTGTTTTCTACAGTGGCTTTGCCAATTAACATTCCCATTAATAGGGATCCCTGGGTGGTGCAGCGGTTTGGCGCCTGCCTTTGGCCCAGGGCGCGATCCTGGAGACCCGGGATCGAATCCCACATCGGGCTCCCAGTGCATGGAGCCTGCTTCTCCCTCTGCCTGTGTCTCTGCCTCTCTCTCTCTCTCTGTGTGTGTGACTATCATAAATAAATAAATAAATAAATAAAAGGCTTTAAAAAAAAAAACATTCCCATTAACAGTGCACAAGGGTTCCCTTTTCTTCATGTACTTACCAACACTTGTTATTGTCTTTCTGATACTAGCCGTTCTTACTGGTGTGAGATGAAATCTCATTGCGGTTTTGATTTGCATTTTCCTGTTAATTCGTGATGTTGAGCATCTTTTCAGATGCCTATTGGCCATCTGTATGTCTTCTTTGGATAAATGTCTATTCAGGTACTGTGCTCATTTTTTAATTGTTTGTTTTCTGGTGTTAAGTTGTATGAGCTCCTTTTATATTTTGAATATTAACTCCTTATTGGGTATATCATTTACAAGCAGCCTTAAAAAATTTAGGATTATTTGTTCTCATTCTGTAAAAAAATACTATTGGTATTTTGATAGAGATTGCATTGAATTTGTAGATTGCTTTGGGTAGTATGGTACTTTAAACAATACTAATTCTTCAATCCATGATCACAGTATATTTTTCCATTTGTTTATATTATCTCCAATTTCTTTCAACAGTGGTTTTTAGTTTTCAGAGTGCAGGTCTTTCACCTCCTTAGCTAAGTTCATCCCTAGATGTTTTATTCTTTTTGGTGCAGTTGCATAGAAATTTTTTTTCATTTCCCTTTCTATTACTTCATTATTAGAGTATATGAATACAACAGATTTCTCTACATTAATTTTGTATTCTGAAACTTTACTGAATTTGTTTATTACTTTTAATAGTTTTTGGAGGGTCTTTAAAAAGGTTTTCTATATATAGTATCATGTCATCTTTACATAGCAAAGGTTTTATTTTTCCTTATCAGTTTGTATTCCTTTTATTCCTTTTTCTTGTCTGATTGCCCTGGCTGAGACATGTACTATGTTAAATAAAAATAGTGAGAGTGGACATCCTTGTCTTATTCCTGATATTCAGGGAAAAGCTCTGTTTTGCACCACTGAGTATAATGTTAGCTATGGGTTTTTCCATATATGGCTTTTATGACATTGAGGTATGTTTCCTTTAAACCCACTTTATTGAGAGTTTTTACGATGAACTGAATTTGTCAAATTTGAAATTTGAATTTTGTCAAATGCTTTTTCTGCATCTATTGAGATAATCATATAATCTTTAAACTTCATTTTGTAAATGAGCTGTATCATGGTAATAGATTTGCAAATATTGAACCCTCCATGCATCCCAGGAATAAGTTCCACTTGATCATAGTGGATGATCCTTTTATTGTATTGTAAAATGTGGTTTGCTAACATTTTATTAAGGATTTTTGCATCTATCATCATCAGAATTATTGGCCTGTAGTCCTTTTTTTTTTTTTTTTTTTTGTAGTGTATCTGGTTTTGGTAACAGGGTAATGCTGGCTTCATAGAATATATCTGAAAGGCTTCCTTTGTTCTGTATTTTTTGGAATAGTTCAAGAAGAAGAAGTATTAACTCTTCTTTAAATGTTTGGTAGAACTCATCTGTGACACTGTCTGGTCCCAGATTTGTGTTTGTTGGGAGCTTTTTGATTATCAATTCCATTTTGTTACTAGTAATCAATCTATTCATATTTTTTTAAATTTTTTCTTGGCTCAGTTTTGCAAGATTGTATATTTCTGAGAATTTATTTCTTCCAGGTTGTCCAATTTGTTAGCAGATTTTGTTTTGTTTTTAATTTTTTTAAGTTTTATTTATTTATTCATGAGAGACACAGAGAGAGGCAGAGACACAGGCAGAGGGAGAAGCAGGTTCCCTGTGGGGAGCCCAATGTGGGACTCAATCCCAGGACCCTGGGATCATACCCTGAGCTGAAGGCAGATGCCCAACTGCTAATCCACACAGGCGTCAGCATATTTTTTCATAGTAGTCATTTATAATCTTTTATATATATATATCTTTTATAAGATTTCTTCTCCTTAACTTCTTTTTTTAAAATAAAGATTTTATTTATTTGGGAGAGAGCGCAGGTGGAAGCAGGGTGCAGAGAGCGCAAGTGGGAGTAGGGCATAGGGAGAAGCAGAAGTAGACTCCCCACCGAGTAGGGAGCCCAAGTGGGGCTTGATTCCAGGACCCTGCAATCATGAGATCTGAGTTTTGTGTGTATATTGTCATATTTTGCATATTTTTATTTTGTGAGTGCCCTTAACTCATTTTTTAAATCATTGTGTGTCATCATGTGGACTTCCTTGAGTTTATCTTGCTTGGAACTCCATGGGTTTCCTGAAACTGGGTGTCTCTTTCCTTCCCCCAGATTATTGAAGTTTTCAGCTATTGTTTCTTCAAATAAGTTTTCTGCGCCTTTCCCTCTTCTCCTGAAGGAATCCTTGTAATGCAAATGTCTGTGCAGTTGGTGTTGTCCAAGAGATCCCTTACCCTATCCTCATTTTTTAAAATTATTTTTTTCTTTTTGCTGTTCAGTTTGGTTGCTTTTCACTACCCTTTCAGATCACCGATCTGTTCTTTTGTATCCTCTGATCAGTTGTTGATTCCTTCTAGAGTGTTTTCCATTTTAGTTACAGTATTCTTCAAGTCTGATTGATCTTCTTTTTTTTATATTTCCTATTTCTTTGTTGAAATTTTCATTCAATTCATCTATCTACTCTTCTCTCCAGCCCTGTGAGCATCTTTATGACCATTACTCTGAACTCTTCATTTCGAATATTTCTTATCTCCATTCCATTTAGTTATTTTTCTGAGCTTTTTATTTTGTCTTGTTCTTTCATTTGGAGCATATTTCTTTGTCTCCTCATTTCACTTAACTTTCTGTGTTTGCTTCAGATTAGTTATTTCTCCTAAACTTGAAGGAATGGTGTTGAGGGTAGTCATTCTCTGTGTGGACTGTGTGTGCCTGATGATTTTGCCAGCTGGGGGTGCCAGCTGGGGCTGTGTCTGGCATGGGCTGGCAGGGTACTTCATGCTGAAGCCACCCTGACTACCCTGGTTGGATGGTCAGAGTTGAAATGGGCATGGGCCAGGGTGTCCAGGGCTCTCACACAGCAGGCACCCTGGCAGATCAACTAAAGCTGAAGTGGTACAAGCTGGCAGGTCCTGAGGTTTTCTGTTGCTGAGAGTGTCATGGCAGGACAGCTGAAGGTGAAGTGGGTACCAGCCAGAGGTTTCTGGGAGCGCTCCATGCATGGGATGCTCTGGAAGGGCATTTGTTGCTAAGGGAGGTGCAGGCTTAGAGGTCCCTGGCAAGTCATCTGGAACTAAAAGGTGTAGGCCTGGAGTTTTCTGGGATGCTTTTGACTACATCCCTTTAGCAAGATGGCTAGAATTGTAGTGAGTGCTGACAAAGGCTACTCAGTGTGCATGTACTGGGGCCACCTTTATAGGATGTCTGGGGCTGGTATGGGGAAGGGATATAAGGTTCACCAAGACAGTAGGCTAGCTAGGCCACCTGGACCCTGCTCCCCTGCACTATCACAGGGAAGGGGAAAGAAAGTCATGGTGCTTGCCAGTCCCTCTGATGCAGAGAGAATTCTAGCATCTCCCCTGCTGTTTGGTGGAGTTCTAGAGCTGGATCTTTTATATTCTCATTGTCCTTGAAGCCATGGATTTCTTTTTCTGTGCCCCTGCAGAGGTGAATCTATTAGCGATGGTTCATTACTATCCCTCCCCATTGCATTTCATAATATTGGGAGTGGAGGTTCCCTTCATTACCATGTCTCTCTCTTGCCATTTTCTCTCTATCCTTTCTTGTGCAGAAGCTGTTCAGTCAGCCCTCAGTTCTTTTTTAGGAGGAATCACTCCAAAACCAGGTATCAATTTGGTGTGTCTATTTAATAGGTGAGTTCAGAGTCTATGTTGCCATCTTGGGTCCTTCCTCTCCCACTTTGCTTCTTTTTTATGTCTCACCCTTTTCTTCTGGTTCATATCAGAAGAGGTGTTTCTGATTCACAAGCTAGGTCTGGAATGGATGTACTCACTGCAATTTTAGGTTAAGTAAAACATAATCAGAAAAGTATTGTAGTATCTACTGTTATTCTTAAATTATTTTCCTCAAACACATCAATACATTTCTGGCTAAAGGATGCTAGGGTAAATATAATTTACCAACTATACAAGATGGGCTTTAAAAAATAATTCTGGTTAGGAATACATAAAAGAAACCTACTAGGATCTATTTTTTACTTGCAGATTCTCCAATTCTCTGGACATCAACTAGGAATCTAATGATTCAATTCAATGTTGACACTTTGTACCTGGAGTTAGGACAGACCCCGCAGTTTAAGGGCTCAAACCCATAAGACTACCCCATTTCATATGCCCATTGCAAGTCATGAGTCTCCCATATTTCTCAACTAGCCAACTATAAAATCAGGGTTCCCACATGCCCGTTTTCAGTTTCAATAATTTGCTAGAATAGCTAACAGGACTCAAGAAAGCATTTTACTCACTATTACCAGTTTATTATAAAACACACTTCTCAGGAATAGCCAAATGAAAAAGATTCATAGGGCAAGATATTGGGGGCAGGCAAGCATGTATGTGTACAGAGTTTCTGTGCCTGTCTGGATATGGTACCCTCACAGCACCTCCATGAGTTCTCTTACCTGAAGACCCCCAGTTGAACATTTTTTATGGAACTTTTATTACAATTGAAATTTCATCTCAATGATTAAGTCATTGGCCATGGGTTGAAGTTTGGGGCTATAATTTCTAACCCTTTAATCACATCGTTGGCTCCTCTGGCAACCATCCCCATCATAAGGCTCTCTATGGGCTCATTAAGGTCATCTTAGTAGTATAAACTCAGGATCTCATTGAAAGGGTCTTGTTATGAATGGCAAAAGTTTCTGCTCTTACCTCTACCACTCAGGAAATTCCAAGACTTTTAAGGGCTTTGTGCTAAGACCTAGGGATGAAGATCAAATACATATTTCTTATTATATCACTATATTTTGAACTAGTAAAGCTCAACCTATTTCCTTTAAAAAGTAACAAACTGTGGCAAAGTCTCCCCACTTCACCATTCACACAGAGCATCAGTTCCCACAGCTGCTGGGGAGGCTGACAGGTGCAGTTGGGCTGTCTTCTGTCTCCTAAAGGTATTAATCTCAAGAGTACTCCCTAGTAAACTTCCTGCACCCAAATATCTGGCTTTCTGAAGAACCTGTTGTGTATCTGAGTCCATGTAAGCTACTAAATATAAAAATTAATGAATAGCAATGCATCACTAAACTCAAGCATCTTTCAAATAAATGAGACTAAGGTGATACACTTGCAAATGATTTTGTAATTGCCCTTAGCATATGCATCCAGATTCTCCTTGCAATTTCATTTTCCATGTAAAACATGTAATAGGTCCTCATTAATTGATTAGGAACTGGAAAAACACCACTGTGCTAACACCAGGTGTTATTCTCATGAGCTCATGTGTCTTGTCCTTACCCATCACTCTCTTCTCCTTAATGGTCTCCAGATGCTCATTTAACTATAGTATGTGTTCTTTTCCTCAAGGCCATCATATGCATAAATGTTGAGTATATATCAACATGAAAGTTAGGAGAACAGATAAAATAACTTGTTCCTATAATTTCATCTTTTCAAAGCCAACTTTATTTAACAGCAAACATTATTGGTCTCAGAAGGTCTAGAGACAATACATTGAATAAATAACTTTTCTATGCACCATGAACTAACATAATAATACAAGATTATGACTAACCACTGGGAAAAATGAGAACTCGGTAGAGAAAATAAGATATTTGAGAAAAAGACACAGATATTTTTCTAGGCAAAAGAAAATATTAATAAACAGATGTTTCTAACAGATGATCCCACTGTAACCCCTCAAAATTACATGATGTTTGGCTATACTGACTGAATTATAATTTATGGGGAAAAAAACCAGAATTCCGATAAAAGAAATTTTAGAGATTCTTCTTGAATGACTGAGTACCTTAAATGTAATACTGTGAAAACTGTAAATGAATTCTTTTACTACATATTGTAGAGTTCAGTTGAGTGAGGAACAACTTGACCATATGTTAGACAGTGAATGAAACCAGAACCATTGAACACTCTGAACAGCCCACAAAGTCAGCACCACTAGGAGGTATAGTTGCAGAAAGAAAGAAAAGATAGTAAAGGGAAAAACGTAAAGAAAGAAAGTGTAGAATAGAATCTGAATCTGATCAAGGTCCTAGATGTAGTTACTGGTGGTAGAGGAAGGTGACCACAGAGGGATATAATCAACAAAATCTAGAATTGAGGAATGTTATAGGATAATTGACTGGGTTTCTTCAACAAATGGTTAGAAAAAAGAGGAGAACTATTACAGATCATAGCTTTTTTTTGGCAGTTCATTTTATTACAGCTTTTTTTAAACTGTTACAGATTAAAGGGACTTGATATGTCATGCACATGTGATATGTGGATCTTATTTAGACCCTGATGCAAAAAGAACAACTATAAAGCAAACACTGCTAAGCACTGGAAAGATATGAGCCCTAACCAGATATCTGATTGTATTAACATTGTTGATTTTAGGTATATTAATAATATTGCATTTATATTAAATAATCCTTATGTTTTAGGAATATACACTGGCATATTTGTTAATAAATAATAAAATATCTAGAATCTGCTCTTTAATAATTCAGGGGTGGAAGAGGAGTAAGGAGGAAATAGATGAAAGAATGATTGCGGGGCGGTAATTGTTGATGCTGAGTGATGAGTATGTGGAGGTTTATAAGAATATTATTTCTTCCATATGGTTTGAAAATTTCATGTTGAATAGCTTTTTAAAACCTCTACTGTAACTAAAACAAACTAAAGTTTTAGTTATAGTGAATTAAATAATTGAAGTCACATATTAAAAATGCAGTCATTTTTAGAATCTATGCATCTGATGAACATTTAAAGAAATTTAGAAATCGAACATAATTAAAGTTTAAATGCATTCTTTTCTAACCCAAGATGCTAATAAAAGCATTTTCTTATGGTGTTTTTTTATTGTTATACTCTTATCCACCACCAGAGGGAGTAAAAATTCACCTTTAACAGTTCAAATCACAAAAAAAAAAAAAAAAATCAGCATGATAGAATTAAACAGAAATTTAAATCCTGTAATTTTATAAATTAAGAATCTGAGATTGCAGAGATGAAGCAAATTTACAGCAGTTACATGGCTGACTAATAGCAGGATGGGATAAAGAATACAAATCTCCTGGTTTCTAGACCAAGGCTAATTTTCACTGCAACTATGTTTTTAACCTTTGAATGAATACAGTATTTCCTTCCCAGCCTGTTAGGTGGTCATATAAAATGTTTCAGAAAGTCAAGCTTAGTTTCTTACAAGTAAAGTTTATGTAATGGTCTCAAAGGTGGATTTTCTCTTTTCTATTCTAGTGTATTCCGTACATGTAATGATCAAACAAGACCATACCAGGGAATCTGTTATAAGTGCATGTTGTTATTGGCATACCAGTATGGGCTATACCTTTCCTACATTTGCAATATGCTGTTAGACCAATCTTTGTGTTTCTGCTTAAATGTGCAGAGTGAAGGAAGATAATTGTGTAAACCTTTTCAGCTCAGATAATTTTTTAATCATAAAATATACGGGCAGATATTTATTTCAGGTGTACACTTTATATTTAGTCATACTTTTTTTCCCCTAAAACATGTAGAATTACCTGAAAATACTTCTTCATGAAATACCTTTAAATATTAAATGGCTCCAACTCACCTTATTAAATACATTGGAGGTAATTGTCTAAGTGCATTTTGAGGGCAAACAATAAGAATGGTGGTAAAATTTCTGCCCCTAAAGCAAAGTGTATCTAATCACTAATTAAGATTTTTTAAAATTTATTTATTTATGAGAGAGAGAGAGAGAGAGAGAGAGAGAGAGAGAGACTTAGGCAGAGGGAGAAGCAGGATCCCCGTGGGGAGCCCAATGAGGTCCTGGATCCCAGGAGCCCGGGATCAAGACCTGAGTTCAACCACTGAGCCACCCAGGCATCCCCTAATCACCAATTAAAAGCTGATATCCAACTCTTCCATGCTTGGAACTACCTCCCTGCTCTGGCAGCTATTGCTCAGCTCTAGCGTAACATGGACTTCATATCCAGAGTGTCAAATGAACAGTTTTCCCCACGATGAAAAGGGTACACATTAGCAGTATGATTTTATGTCAAAACTAAGACGTTTGCAAACAGTTCCTGAAGCACTGTCTGAATACATTCACTGTTCTCTTAAATATATGCACTAAATAGATAAAACACTTATAAAAAATGGAATGTATCTATCATTTTCCTTTTAAAACAAGAAACCTTCAAGAACTTCCCATGCATTTAAGATGAGTTTTATCTGGCTATGATGAAACGATGGCAAATTCCCAAATAAGGGAATGTTAATGTCCCTAACATTAATTTGCCACATTAATATACTGGACAATTAAGTGTGAATGTTAACAAAAGCCAATTGATAGCTAAAAGGAGACAAATTTTGTCTTTGGGTCTTTCAAAAACACAATAAGATGTTTATATAGTAATGAAGTTATTATGCATGTTTAATCTGAACACAGAAAGATGATAACAGTGAAATAGACTTTAAATCAATGTAAAATTAAATTAATATTAATTTAATTCATATTTCTGGGCACCTGGGTGGCGTAGTCAGGTAAGCTGACTCTTGGTTTTGGCTCAGGTCATGATCTCACGGTTGTGAGATCAAGACTCATGTCAGGCTCCACACCCAGCAGCGAGTCTGCTCGAGATTCTCTCCTTCTCCCCTGGCCAGTCCCCCTGCTGGCTCTCTCTCTCTCTAAAATAAGACTTTAAAGAAATAAATACGTTCATATGTACATATAGAATGTGAAATCTATTTAAAATAGTTTATTATTGGGGCACTTGGATGGCTCAGTCAGTTAAGTAGCTGTCTTTGTCTCAGGTCATGACCTCAGGATTCTGGGATCAAGGCCCTCATCAGATTCCCTGTTTGTGGAGGAGTCTACTTCTCCCTTTGCCTCTGCTCCTCCCTCTTGCTTATTTTCTCTGTCTCAAATAAATAAATACAATCTTAGAAAAATAAAATGCTATTTATTTATTTATTTATTTATTTATTTATTTATTTATTTTTAACCCTCCCTTTTGAAATGTATTTTGGATTTTACAGATTTTCTGAAAATGACTTACAGTGATTTTCTGAAACTCAAATGGTGGTCAAATGCTAATATGAACACAGCCCTGCACAGAGGCTACCAGAAGCAACGTTGTCTTTATTCACTTCAAAACCAACTAACATCATTATTTACCAGGAGTCTGTGCCAGACCTAAAGAACACCTTTAAACCAAACAGAACTGAATATTCTTTGTTTATAGCAGAACCTTTATCTTCTAGTTAATTGAATTATAATTCTCTTTTGGCTGATGGAATTCTGATATTCTGCTTGAGTCCTAAACATGGGCTGGCTTATTAAGCAATGGTGGGCATTTTGTCTGTAGCATTAGAGTACCATTTACAATTTGGAGGGTCCCCCAAGATTTGGAGTGGAGAGAGGGAAAGAGTTAGAACAAATTGATATTTTACTACTGGAGGTAAAAGAGGTCTCAGGTCTACCTGAGATAATTGAGCCAAAGGAAGAGTATCAGTGAAAAGGAGGGGGAAGGGGAGAGAGAATGAAAGCAAGAGGGAAAGAAAGAAAAGCAACCCGGGAAGTCTCTTGATTACTGGGTTTGAGAGACAGAAATTCCAACTCCTCTGTTTTTTCTACTCCTAGACAGCTCTCTCTTTTCCTTCCCACCTTACACTAAGCTAAAGCAAAGCCTGGCTGGCTCCCTGGGAGCAGGACTCTATCCATATCTGTAACTCCTTGTTTCCACAGTTTGTGCCTGAACTGGGAGGACAGACCTGCTTTGTGTTTATTCTCATTTCTAGTTCCTCTCTCTCCTTTTTCTGGTGATCTCAGGAATAGGAGGTACTATTTCAGCCTCCAGGCCCATGCAGGGTATTCTAATCCATTTTGAGTTTGTTCTTATGTATGGTGTAAGCAAATAGTCCAGTTTCATTCTTTGGCATGTGGCTGTCTAGTTTTCCCAGCACCATTTGTTGAAGAGACTGCTCATCCATTGTAGATTCTTGACATTTTGATCATAAAATAGTTGATCATATAAGTTTCAGTTTATTTTTAGGTTCCACTGATCTCTGTGTCTGTTTTTATAAAGCTGATAACATATCGTTTTGTTTACTGTAGCTCTGTTATATGGCTTGAAATCAGGAAGTGTGATGCCTCTAGATTTGCTCTTTCTCAAGATGATTTTTGCCCCATGCTGGATATTCTAATCCAGACTCTTATTAAAGAGGTTTGGTAGTTAATTGGTGCTAGCTCAAAAATAAATGAATTATACTTAAATTTTCATTCTGCTACCTTTTTTCATAGATATTATATTATTCTCTTGATAAAAAAAAAGACTTAGGGAAAGAAGGAAGGAAGGAAGGAAGGAAGGAAGGAAGGAAGGAAGGAAGGAAGGAAGGAAAGAAAAAAAAAGGAAAAAGAGAAGGGAAGGTAGGGTAAGGTAGGGTTGGGTAGGGTAGGGTTGCCTTATAAGCCTGCATCACTTCAGAGTTCCTGGAACCCAACAGACCCCAGTGCACCAGTAAAAGCCACATAATAGCCACATGTAGTCTAAGAGTGAGTAGAGATGTCCGAGATGGTTGGGAAGCACCATTGCAGGCGAGTCCTCAGCTTTAGGGTGTCAAATGAGAAAACACAGTTAGTAATGACTTTTAATATCTTTTGTTAAAGAAGATTTTATTTATGTATTTATTTGAGAGAAAGAGAGAGTGGAGAGAGCAGGAGCAGAGGGAGAAGGATAAGCAGACTCCTCACTGAACATTGAGCCACACTTGGGGCTCAATCTCATAACCCTGAGGTCACAACCTCAACTGAAATCAAGAGTTGGACACTTAACCAACTGAGCCACCCAGGCTCCCGAGTTATGATGTCTTCTATTCCAAGGGAACACAGTCCATGGATGGGGGAGTACAGTGCCTCACAGGCAGGAGGCGGGAGAGCACTCTGAGGGATTTTGGCCAAGAGCAGCTTTTGTAGAGCTTTAGAAATGGCAATGAAGAAACGGCATGATTGGCTGGGGTTGCATATCTGACCTTTAAAAACATCAAGGAACAAGGAAGTAAGCTTAGATCCCAGTATTGGCTTGGAGTTTAGGAATTGGCTGACCAGATATACTGGTGAAGTGATGTTTCTGGTGAAGCAGAGTATTTACAGAGACACCAAAGTTCAGTTCATGAACACGGCACCCGGGCAGGAGCAGCTGCATCTTGAACCTAGAAATTTGTTTCCATGAGGAGCTGAAAGATTTTCAAAACAACACCAAGGATGCAGAGCAGTGATGGTGGTCACCCTTCGGGTTTGGTTCAAGGGCTGAGTGGCTACTTCCCCTGCAGGTCCACACAAGCCGGTTCCTTCATTAGGAGCAGCAAAGAAAGGCAACAGGATGAGGGAGCAGAGCAAAGACAGAGTCAGCACCCCACAGGCGCCCGAGTGGCTCTCCCCTCACTAGCTGACATTGAGCCAATATCCCTCCATCGAGTCACAGAAGGGCCCAGAGAATCTGACAAGAATAGGCTCCTGTCCCCATTCCTTCTATCCTTTGTGGAAAGCTGAGCGCCACCCTCTGTCATAGGACATTATAATTACCCCTGTTAGCAGTCTTTCATCTCTCCACAGTGGCTTTACTAACAATATGAGTCCTCCCAGCCGACTGGCAAAGGCATCCAGCCAGCAAGAAGGTTTCCAGGGAGACTCAGGGAGGTGACTGTGAGAGCAGGGAGGAGAGAGATGGAGGGGGAGACAGAGGGTAGCCGTGGGCTTCCTCCTGCACAGCTGTGTCTCCCAGGCCCTGGGGGCTGAGCCAGGCCCAGCAGGAGCCTTGACCCTACTTCCCAGGCTGGTTTCATGGCTCCCCTGCCAGTGAGAAGCCTCCGTGCCCCCGCCCCCCCAGGATCCATCTGAGGAAGTGACTGACCTTTGCAGTTAAATCATCAGTGTCCCCCCTGTCGGAACTATGGTATTGTCAGAGTGGGACGAAAGGAAAGAGTGACAGAACTGTGACACCTTTCTTGAGCAGAAAGTCTTGAGGAAAGGGAAAGAGATTGATGGAGGCTGTTAGAGGGGGCCTTCTGGGCCCTGGGGCCACACTGCCAGTGCCATGATCAGTGTGCCATGGAGAGCCAGTCACCAGGAAGCAGGGAGCCAGGGACACAGTGACATTGGGAGCCACTCAGCCTTGCAGACTGGTGGCCACACTCAAAGGGCCCTTTTGTCCACCACACCCCTCAGTGGGGCAGCAGGACCCCAGCCCCTGTCGCACAATGGGGGTTTCTGCCAATCTGGTAAAAAGGAAGCCTCGGTGGCTCGGTGGTTGAGCACCTGCCTTCAGCCCAGGGCCTGATCCTGGGGTACCGGGATGGAGTCCCACGTCGGGCTCCCTGCATGGAGCCTGCTTCTCCCTCTGCCTGTGTCTCTGCCTCTCTCTCTCTCTCTCTCTCTCTCTCTCTCTCTCTCTCTCTTCTCTGTGTGTGTGTGTGTGTGTGTGTGTGTGTGTGTGTGTCTCATGAATGAATAAAGTCTTAAAAAAAAAAAATCAAGCGAGGGCTTGGTTCCCTGAGGCAGCTTGGGACCTAGAGGCAAAGTGGCAACAGCCAGGAGAGCCATCCAGGGAGGGGGTGTGGGAGATAAGGAAAGCAAAGGTTCACACACTTTTTTAAGTAAAAGCAAGAAATCAGAATTTCTTTGATTTCCCACCAGTTTCCTATTCTAAAATAGAACAAAAGAGTAGAGGGATATATTTATTTTACCCTGCTTCCCTTTTCAAATGAAATAAAGAATGTAAGGAAAGTCAGGAAAGTGCTCCAGGCCTCTTAGCAAGTTGGGGTGGGGGGGGGGGAGGTCCAACTACAAAGAGAGAAAAGGAGCCACAAAGCGTTAATTTCTGCCAAAACCAAAACCGTAAACAAACCTCCTATAGCCCAGACTAAAGAGAGGTTCTGTTTTCACCACTGGCTCCCTGCGGGAGAGTTCTCTTAAGCTGGATTGGGAGAACAGAGAGAGCATGGGGTCGAAAATTGATTGAACACGAGCATGATGTCCAGAACAAAAAGAGTGTCTGCGGGATTCACAGGCGGCCTGTGCACAGGGTCCCCAGAGCCTTCCCGGCCCCAGGGGGTGGTGATTCGGGCAACTCACTTCTGAAAGTTGCTTTGTATTTTCAGCACAAATAAGGTTAAAGAAAAGATTTAAAAAAAAAAAAAAAAAAGACAAAGCGCTGCTATGGACAGACATACCCGTACAAATCAAAGATAACATTTTACTGCCAACCGTGGTTTATTCTAGGAACGGAAGATTGGTTCAACCTTTAAGTGATCAAGGTAGTTTGGCATCTCATACTAGGAAAAGATAAATCACACGATCTAAATAGATGCACAGAAATCATTTGACACAATTCATATTTGACTGTAACGAAAACGATCAGTAAATTAGAATGGAAGGGAGCTCTCTCTCGACCTGATAAAAAGTCACTCGTGAAGAGCTTTCAGCTTTCTCTCTGAATGCTTGGCCTCCGAGAACAGGAACAGGATGGGAAGACCAACTCTCTCACTTCTATATCCCACCACATTTGAAGTCCTAAAAGCAGAAAGGGGAAGAGAGAGAAAGAAAAAAAAGATGCACAGATTTCAAAAAACAACAACAACAACAACAACCCCAAAACCCAAACCTTTACTTATTAGGATTGTTTACATTAGTATTCCAAATAATTTTTTAAAATGCTATTGAAATAAGGGAGTTTAGTAAGTTTGCATAATCAAGGTCAATATAAATCAAATGTCTGACAGTAAATAACTGAAAATTCAAATTTAAAAAAATACCATCTGTAACAAAAATAAGTGTAATGTTTGAAGGTAAATCTAACAAAATATATGCAAAACTTACATTAAAGCTGTGAAACGTTTATTATTATTGAAGTTTAGTTCACATACTATGTTATATTAGTTATAAGTGTACAACATCTCAGTTCCACAATTCTGTAATTATTCACCGTCACTGTGGTAAGTACAGTCACCATCTATCCTATAACATTATTATAATGCTATTAACTCTATTCCCTATACTGTACTTTTAATCTCTGTAAAAATCATTTTATAACTAGAGTTTTTAACTTTTTAATCACTTTTTTTCTATTTCACCCATCCACCTCACCTACCTCCCCTCTTCTGCCAATTGGCAACTACCAATTTGGTCTCTATATTTAAGTCTGTTTATTTGTTCTTTGTTTTGTTCTTTAGATTCCACCTACAATTGAAATCATAGGGTTTTTGTCTTTCTCTGACTTACTTTACCTAGTATAATGCCCTTTAGATCTATCCATGTTAGTGCAAAGACAAGATCTTATTCTATTTATGGATAAATAATATTCCATTGTATGTATGTGTGTGTGTGTGTATATATATATATATATATACTATTTTATATATATATAATTTTATATACAATTATACAATTTTATATACAAAATATACAATTATATATATAATTTTTTAATCCATTAATCTATTGCTGGACACTTAGGTTGCTTCCATACCTTAGCTATTGTAGATCATGCTGCAATAAAGATTAAGTGTATATATATCTTTTCAAATTAGTGCTATTGTTGTTGTTTTGAGGGGGCTAAGTGCCCAGTAGTGAAGTTACTAGTTCATGTGGTATTTTAATTGTAATTGCTTGAGAAACTTCTATACTGTTTTCCACAATGGTTTCACCAAAATTACACTCCTACCAAGAGGGCATGAAGGGTTCCCTTTCTCCACATCTCCGCCATCACTTGTTATTTCTTGTCTCCTTTACATTAGGCATTCTGACAGGTGTGAGGTGATGTTTCATTGTGGTTTTGATTTGCATTTCCCTGATGATGAGTAATGTTGAGCATCTTTTCATACACGTATTGTCCATTTGTATGTCTTCCTTGGAAAAATGTCTATCCAGGTCCCCTGCTCATTTTAAACCAGATGTTTCTTTGGTGTTGAGCTGTAAAAGCTCTTTTTATATTTTGGATATTTAACCCTTTACTTGTTATATCACTTGCAAATATCTTCTCCTATTCCATAGGTTGCCTTTTGTTATTTTGGTATAGTCCCAATAATTTATTTTTGTTGTTGTTTCTCTTGATTGAGGAGGCATATCCACAAATATGTTGCTAAGGCCAATGTTTAAGAGATTACTGCTCATGTTTTCTTCTTTTAGGAGTTTTATGATTTCAGGTCTCATGTTTAGCTCTTTAACTCATTCTGAGTTTATTTTGTGCATGGGGTAAGAGGTCCAGTTTTATTCTTTTACATGTAGCTGAATTGTTTTCCCAACACCACTTGTTGAAGAGACTGTCTCTTCCCAATTACATATCATTGCTTACTTTGTTATAGATTAATCAACCATATAAGTATGGACTTATTTCTGAACTCATTATCTTGTTTGGCTGATTCATAGGTCTATTTTTGTGCCAGTAATATACTGTTTTGATTACTACAGCTTTGTAGTAATCTTCAAATGTGAGATTGTGTTACTTCCAACTTTGTTGTTCTTTCTCAAGACTACTTTGGTCATTCAAGGTCTTTGTGGTTCCATACAAATTTTAGGATTATTTGTTCCTATGAAACAATGCTGTTGATACTTTGATAAGGATAGTATTAAATCTGTGAATACCTTTGACCTGTGCAGACATTGTGATGATACTAATATTCCAATCCATGAGCATGGTATATTTTTCCATTTGTTTGTGTTGTCATCGATTTGTCTCATCAATGTCCTATTTCCAGAGTATAGGCCTTTCACCTCCTTGGTGAAATTTGTTCCTAGGTATTTTATTCTTTTTGTTGTAATTGTAAATGAAATTATTTTCGTAATACTTTCTGCTACTTCACTAATAGGGTATAGAAATGCAACAGATTTCTTACAGATTAACTTTGTATCTTACAGCTTTACTGAATTCATTTATTAGTTTAATAGTTTTTTGGTGGAGCCTTTAGGATTTTCTATATATAGTATCCTATCATCTGCAATGGTGGAAGTTTTTACTTCTTAACAATTTGACTGCATTTTCTTTTTCTTTCTTTTTTCTTTTTTTCTTTCTTTCCTTTCTTTTCTTTCTTTCTTTCTTTCTTTTTTTTTCTTTCCTTTCTTTTCTTTTCTTTCTTTCTTTCTTTCTTTCTTTCTTTCTTTCTTTCTTTCTTTCTTTCTTTTTCTTTCTTTCTTTCTTTTCTTTCTTTTCTTTCTTTCTTCTTTCTTTCTCTGAATGCTCCAGCTAGGATTTGCATTGCCAAGTAGAATGAGTGTGGTGAGAGAGAACACCCTTATCTTAGAGAAAAAGCGTACTTCTGATCTTAGAGGAAAAGTATCTTGTTAGGCTGTGTGTTCTTCATATATGACCTTAGTTCAGTTAATGTATATTCCCTCCAAATCTACTTTGTTGAGAGATCTTATCATGAACAAATGTTAAATTTTGTGAAATGCTTTTTCTATATTTATCAAGATGATCATATTCTTTTTATCCTTCCTCTTGTTAATGTGACATATCATGTTAGTTGATTCGCAAATATTAAATTTTCCTTGCATCCCTGGAATAAATCCCACTTGATTGTGGTAAATGATATTTTCAATGTATTGAATTCAGTTTCTAATATTTTGTGGACAATTGTTAAATTTATAATCATCAGAGATGTTGGCCTGCAGTTTTGTGGGATAGTTTTTGTTTGTTTTTTGGCTTTTGTTTTGTAGTCTTTATCTGGTTTTCATATCAGGAAAATACCTCGTAGAATGAATTTGGAAGTTTTCCTTCCTCATCTATTTTTTGCAATAGTTTGAGAATAGGTATTAACTCTTCTTTAAATGTTTGATAGAATTCATCTGGTCATTTGGAAAGCCATCTGGTCCTGGAATTTCATTGCTTTGGAGTTTTTAAATTGCCAATTTAATTTCATTAGTATTAATTCATTTGCTCCGTTTTCTATTTCTACCTCATTCTATTTTGGAAGTATGTATGTTTCTAGGAATTTATACATTTCTTCTAAGTTTTCCAGTTTTTTGGCTTTTATTTTTCATAGTATTCTCTTATAATCCCTTGTATTTCTGTGGTGTTAATTGTTCATTCTCCTTCTTCATTTTTGATTTTGAATCCTCTCTCTTGTTTCTCTTGATGAGGCTGGATAAATATTTATCAAGTTTGTTTACCTTTTCAAAGAATCAGCTCCTGGTTCCATTGATCTAGCCTCTTGTTTTGTTTTGTTTAGTCTATTTTATGTATATCCACTCTAATCTTTGTCATTTTATTCTTTCTACTAGTTTTGCACTTTGTTCTTCTTTCTAGGTCCTATAAGGGGCATGACGGGGTGGTTTAATTGAGATTTTTGGGCTTTTTTTGGTGTATGCCTGTATCCCTACAAACTTCCCTCTTAGAACTGCTTTTGCTCTGTCCCAAAAATTTTGGACCAATATGTTTTCATTACATTTGCCTCTATGTATTTTTTTATTTCCTCTTTGATTTTTTTGTTGGTACATTGATTATTTAGTAGCGTGTTATTTAGCCCCCATAGTTTGTCTTTTTTTTTTTCCAATTTTTTTCTTATAGTTGATTTCTAGTTTTATACAATTGTTGTTGGAAAATATGTTAGTTTGATATCATTTCAGTCTTCCTAAATTTATTAAGATTTGTTTTGTGGCCTAATAGAGTTCCATCCTGGAGAATGTTCCATGTCCACTTGGAAAGAATGTGAATTCTGCTCTCTTTAAATGGAATATTCTGAATATATACTAAGACCATCTGGTCTAATGTGTGATCTAAAACCACTGTTTGCTTGTTGATTTTCCGATACAGAATTCAAAGTAATGATCATAAAGGTATTCACTGGGCTGAGAAAAGAGTAGATGGACTCACTGAGAATTTCAACAGAGAGTTGGTAAATTTAAAAAAGAACCAGAGTTGAGGACAGCCCTGGTGGCTCAGCGGTTTAGCGCCACCTTCAGCCCAGGGCTGGATCCTGGAGACCCGGGATGGAGTCCCATGTCGGGCTCCCTGCATAGAGCCTGCTTCTCCCTTTGCCTGTCTCTCTCTCTCTCTCTCTCATAAATAAATAAAATCTTAAAAAAAAAAAAAAGAACCAGAGTTGAGGAATTAAACCCTGCTTAGCAGGGAGCCTGCTTCTCCCCTTCCTTCTGCTGCTCCCCCCCCACTCCGCTTGTTCTTACTCTGTCAAATAAATAAATAACACCTTAAAATATACTCTTATTATTTAAGTCAGCTATTCTTTTCCTGGTTGCTTCTATTCAAAGGAGCAAATAATTATATGTTTAGTTATATTTAATGTTATATTTTATATATGCTGTATGTTTGCATTCTAAAATACAATTCAACAGTAGAGAGAATATATAACAAAAATAAAAGATTGGCTGTTTAGCACAAGAAGCCTAGCTTTTGGCCTGTCTGGTCTTTGACACACCTTCCTCACAAAGCTTAGTCATTTCTAGCTTTTGATTTAAAGTAAGAGACTTTCATCTCTAATACAGGTCACCACCTTATTCATTTTCACATATTTAGAAATGTAGTTTATCTCAGAATTCATCTAAGGAGGAAAAGACAAAGAATAAGAAGCATCAAACAAGGAAAGGAAGAGAGTTCTCATTTAATAGAGAAATGTATTTTTACACCCTTAAGTACTGAGAGCAAAGATACCTCTTTGGCAAATCTATTCCCATGAGCAATCTCTTCCCATAAGAGCCATATACTTGCTGTTGAAAACATTTTGAAGGACATATGACTGAACTATGTTTAGAAAAATTAATATGACTTATTCAAGGTAAATATCTAGAAATCTTGCAGTCCTTAGGAAGCAAAAGAAGAATTCTATCACCTGACTACAACCCACAGATTTTCCAAAAACAGATAAAGCAATCCACTCTAATAGATGGTTGGCTAGTTAACTAACAGCTTATTTCCTATGCTGAGGAGCAAAAATTCTTTGAAAGAAGGACATTTTTTAAAGAGGTTGAAATAACATTATAAATCATATCACATTTGAAAGAAAGAACAGATATCTGTCTCAATGAGTAAAGCCACAACAGAAATAAGAATATAAGGCCCATGAAGGAAGGGTTTGCATTGTTTTCTACTGTAATCCCAGGGCATAGCACATGTTAAATAGTCCACGATGTGAATATGAGTAATGCTGCAGACAGAATTGGAGTTTGCATGCCCGGTGTCTTTAAATATAAAAAGAAAAAGAGAATACACTTAATCTTCTGCTCCCATAGTTTTATATTAATTATATCTACTCTAAATTTATAAACTTACAAACCACCTCTTGATGGATGATTTTATTATTCAACCTCTCATGAAGATTTCCAGGAACAAAGCTATCAGTTAGTGGATTAGACAAGGGTCTACAGAGAAATAGGACCAATAGGGTGTATGTGATGACTGTGTATCAACTTGAGTGGGCCCAGGTGCCCAGATATTTGGCCTGGATGTTTCTGTGAAAACATGGGGTTTGCATAAGTTTAACATTCAAATCAATAGACTTTGAATAAAGCAGATTACCCTCCATAATGTAGATGGGCCTCGCCTAATCAGTTGAGGGCCTTAAGAACAAAGACTGATGTTTCCTGAAGAAGGAGTTCTGCAGCTTTACTCATTGAGGAATTAAAAACTACTTAGCCGGGAGCCTGATTTTGTACTTGAAATGCAAATCAGAAAGCTTTTGTACTTGAAATGCAAATCAGCTCTTCCCTGGTTTCCAGCCTGCCTGCCCACCTGCAGATTTGGGGCTTGCCAGTTTTCATAATGACATGAGCCAGTTCCTTAAAATCAGTATATCCCCTTGCACACCTACTGTATAAGTCAAAGCTCTTCAGAGAAACACTGGAGAATCCTGACTAATGAGAGAGAGAGAGAGAGAGAGAGAGAGAATGAGAATGTTCAATTTTAAAGAATTGGCTCATGCAATCAAGGAGGCTGGCAAGTCCAAAATCGTACGATGGGCTAATAACCTACAGACTCAGGAAAGAGTTGATGCTGCAGCTCCAGTCCAAAGGCAGTCTTCTGGTAGAACTCTCTCTTGTTGGGGGCAGTCCATTTTTTCTTAAGGCCTTCAACAGATCAGATAAGGCTTACCCACATTATGAAGGTTAATCAGCTCTATTCAGTCTACTGATTTAAATGCTAATCCCATTTTAAAAATACTTTCACACAAACAGCTAGAATAATAGATGGGTGACTACATATCTGGGTACCATGATCTAATGAGGTTGACACATGAAATTAACCATCACAACACACATTTTTTACCTTTTTGAAAAAGTGCAATTAGGTGTCAAGGCTGAAATCTGCTTTTCATAACATCTTATTCATTAGCACCTGAAGCATCACATAAACCTTGACCACCTAGACTTCAGTTTTTTTTTTCTGAGGAACTTTATTACCATTCTAATCAGGTATGTTCTCCAAAATCAATAACTCAGTCCTTCAACATTTTCTTATCCATCACCCTGGGCTTTTCTACTCTGGAAATTCTTATCAGGAAATTAGAATATCCATCTGTGTGCCTCTACAGATTTAGCATCCAAATATGATAAAAATCACTATTTTCACATTTTATCCACATGTCTTCTCATCTCTTTAAATAATTCCAATAAAACCATCACAGATTAAAATCTATTACTGGAATCAGCTGCTTTCTTAATATAATTGAAATTCTGGTTCAAAATGGCATCCAGCTAGCATTCTCAAATCATTTTTTCTTTAACTTCTAACTAAAATGCAAAGAAAATCGAGGAGGAAAGGTTGAAAATCACAACACAAAACAGGCATCCTAATGTCTACTGTGTAACACATCAACAATAATCAGGAAAAAGATGAAACTGAATTGAGAAGAATCCAAGCCAGAATTTAGTACATCATATCAAGGTTCACTCCATAAGAAATAGGCCACTTTGAAAAGCTGAAAGTTTCATGTTTTCTGAAACTAAAATATGTGTAGCAATTGGTCCATGTTTCTGGAAAACGGAATTAATAGAAGTCAGACATTTTTTTTTAATTTAAATATTTATGAGAGAGAAAGAGCTCAAGCACAAGCTGGTGGGAGTCAGGGAGAGGGAGAAACACACTCTGGGCTGAGCAGAGAGCCTACCATGGGGCTTGATCTCAGGATCCAGAGATCATGACCTGAACCAAAGGCAGATGCTTAACTGACTGAGCTACCCAGACATCCTGAAGGAGTCAAACTTCTATCACTTTGGAAGATTTCTTTATGAGCTCTGCTATTGACAGTATTTGTGTCCCCCAGATATTCATGCACTGAAATCCAAATCCCCAAATTCATGCACTGATGGTATTAAGAGATGGGGCCTCTGGGAACTGATTAGGTTATGAGGTAGAATGTTCATGAATGGGATTCATGCCCTTGTAAAAAGATATAAAAGAACTTGTATTTTCTCTTTTTCTCTGCTGGCTAAAAAATGCATTCCAGTTACTATGGCCTTATAACAAATTACACCAGAACTCAAATGATAAAATACAACAACAGGAATTTGGGCCAGATATTTGGAGAAGTCAGAGCTAGAATGGCTAGTCTTTGTTCCACACTGTGGCATCAGCTAGAAGACACACAGGCTGGGGGCTGGAAACTTTTGAAGGCTCATTTACTCATATGTCTGGAGATTGATGCTGGCTATAGGCTGGGGGCCTCACTTCCTCTCTACTTGAGCCTCTCCCAATGGTCTCTCCCCACAGACTAGTTTGGACTTCCTCCAACATGGTGGTTGGGTTCTCAGGATCAAGTTGAGAGAGTGTATGAAAAAGAGAGATGGTATCACTACTTTTGCCACAATTTGTCAAAACAGAAAATCTTGGTCAGAGGAGGGAAAATAGACAGTCTCTTTTTTTCTTTCTCTTCACCTATTCCCCCCCCCCCTTACCCCTTTACCCCTAGTAATCACCAGTTCCTTTTCTCAGTATTTATGAGTCTTTTTGTTTTGTTTTTTTGTTTTGTTTTGTTTTGTTTTGTTTTTAGATTCTACATACAAGTGAAATCATATGGAATTTGGCTTTCTCTGTCTGGCTTATTGCACTGAGCACAATGCCCTCTAGGTCCATTCATTTTGTTGCAAATGGCGAGCTCTCATTCTTTTTATGGATAATACTCCGTTATATATGTATATATACCACATCTTTATCCATTCATCTATTGATGGCTATTTCCATTTCTTGGCTATTTTGAATACTGCAATAAACATAAACCTATATCTTTTTGAATTAGTCTTTTCATTTTCTTTGGATAAATAGTCAGTTGGGGAATGACTGAGTTGTATGGTAGGTATTTCTACTTTTAATTTTTTGAAGAACCTCCATATCGTTTTCCATAGGCTGCACCAATTTCCATTCCTACCAACAGCACATGAAGGTTCCCTTTTACCATATCCTCACCAACAATTGTTACTTCTTGTCTTTTTGATACTAGCTATTCTAATTGGTGTGAGGTGATAGCTCATTGAGGTTTTGATTTGCATTTCCCTGATGATGAGGGTTGAGCATCTTTTCATCTCCATTGACCAGCTGTATGTCTCTTTTGAAAAAATGTCTATTCAGGTCCTTTAACCATTTTTAAATCAGATTTTTTTTTTTTTTTTGGTGTTGAGTTGTATGAGTTCTTCATATATTTTGGATATTAACCCCCTAATCAGATATATCATTGATGTATCAAATATTTTCTCCCTTAAATGGATTGCCTTTTGGGGGTTTTTGGTGGGGAGCGAGTGGAGGTTGTTTCCTTTACTGTATAGAAGCTTTTTAGGTTGTGTAGTAGGTTCTGCCTCTGGATGGGAATGGAAAAATTCTGAAAAAACATGTAGGACTAGAAATCTTACTGCGGTTATTTGTAACCAAAAACAGTCTGACACATAATCCATCAACTGAGAGAATAAATGAAGACATTTGGGGACATGCAAGAATTTGGAAAGTTTACTACAAATTAAATATTTTCTAAAACGTCATTTCAAAAAATCACTCATAGCAAAATAAACAGATTAAATTTAGGAAAAAGAAGACATTTAAGGGGGGAAGGTAAGTTAAAAAGAACAGTAAACAGAGAGTAATGTCTAAGTAATTGATGATACACAATGTTAAAATCAATAACCTGCAACTAAAATTCCAGATGATTCTAATGTAAACATGTTAGAGTTTTCCTTGATTTTTTGACACTAATTTCAGATGCCAATAGGAAAATAACATAAAATATATGTTAGAAAATATGAGGATAACTACTTGATAAATAAAACAGCATCATAAAACAACAGTAACAACAGGAGAAGCAATGAAAATTGAATTAATTCAAATCAGATAGAAAGGAGTATAGGGGGTAGAAACAGAATCATGCTCACCCTGTTGAGAGGTGACAAATAAGATCTGTGGGGACTAGCAGAATTCCTGACCTGCATTTTGAAGTGATAGTGTCGACAGGGAACATAGTCAGGAGGGCAGAAGCCGTGGCACAAGCCATGGCAGCTGACAAATAAGATCTATGGGGAACAGCAGAACTCCTGACCTGCGTTTTGAAGTGATGTGTCAACAGGAAAGATAATCAGAAGGCTGGGTTTCCATACCACATGCACGCTTTTTCAAAAGTCACAGGAATTACACGTAAAAGTTGCCCTGGCTGGCAGTGAAACGGCTTGTTGGACTGCCTATAAAATCACCACTGTGTTTATTGTCATTTGGATCTTAAGGAGAAACACCATCCCTGAAAACTGGGTTAAGTGTACATGTAAGGGGGAAAAACATTACCAATTTCTGAAGATTATTATGGGTGTGAGATGATATTTTTAAAGCCACCACAAGTGTGGTAGTCATAATTTTTGCAGCTAGTCTCACAATCTAAATTATAAGATTGTAGATGTTTTTCTTTTTGCCTTCTTCCTAATTCATGTAAGGAACATGTCATGCTCAGGGAAGGAGTAAAATAAAAATGCACAAATTGTAGGGAAGAAAAGAAATGGAATAACTCCAAGGTATGGCAGGAGGAGCCCAGATACTGGCGTGCTAATAACTTCAACATTATTTACTTAAAATACTTTACCTGTCTCCTCCTGGGCTGCATGTTTAGAGTTTAACAAGAAGAAAAAAAAAAAAGACCATTTAGGGAGCTTTCTTTCTTTTCTTTTAAAGTATCTAATTTTCTCTTTTCAGTTAGATTATTTATAATCAATTTACTTTATTTCAAAAAGAGCCCAGAAGACTGACTCTTGAAATTTGAGCTGTAGAAATAGCTGCAGCTGGGTATTATGATAAAATGCTGATTTTGAAAGCACCTGGGAAGTAAACCATATTGATTATTATGAGCAAATGTCCTGTTTGATATATATCAGAGAAAGCCAGGCTGACATTGCTGTATTACGTTCTCCTAGAGAATGGCTTAAGTTGATTTTCATAGAAAGGAAGAAAAAAGCAAATACGGCTATGAGCTGATATATTTTTAACATTTCCTTTTGAGAAATATATGCAGACCTCTATTAACCTTTAATCCACCCACCTAATTTTTTCTCCTAACTCCCCCTATGACCTATTCCAGGCTTTTTGCTGACCCACTCACCCATTAGCATACCACTGGGTCTCATCAGACTCTCTTTTCCTTCTGTTTTTTTTTTTTTTCTCTCTCTCTTCCTTCTGAGGTCTCTCCCAGTCCAGTTTGTTCTTCAAGGACGAGTTCAAGGCCAACCTCCTATATGAGCTTTTCCAGACCACTCAGGCTTATAATTATCCCTTTTCTACAAATAAGGAACACTTCTTGACAAGAGCACTCGTTTTGCACTTGTATGAGTTGCTAGGGCTGCCCCAACAAATACCACAGGCTAAGTGACTTAAACAGAATTTTATTTATTTTTTCCCAGATCTGAAAGCCAGAAGTCCAAGAGTTAAGTGTTGACAGAGTTGATTTCATTCTGAAGCCTCTCTCCTTGGCTTGAAGATGGCCAGCTTCTCAGTGTATCTTCATATGGTCTTCCCACTGTGTTTGTCTGTGTTTTAATCTCCTTTTCTTAGGGATACCTAACCATGTTGTGTTGGAGCCCACCCTAACAACCCTCTTTTACCTTAATTTTATCTTAATTACCTCTTCTATTACCACTATCTCCAAATATAGATGGATTCTGAGATACTGGGGGTTAGGGCTTCAACATAATGAATTAGAGGAGACACAATCCAGCCCATAACAGTCTTCCTTCATAACACTACACCTTGATATTTCATCTTGCTGTTCCACATGGTTACCAAATGTTTATTTTCTGTATGATCCTTAAGAAGATGCAAAGCTTCAAGAACTAAGATCGAACATTTGTTTCTTTTTACCCTTGACAGCACTTTGCAGTAAGAAACGGACATCAGTGTTGTTGGAAAGAATGATGGTGTTTCTGCAAGTTCCAAATTACTCCTTCAAACCCTTGTCAGCTCCTGTGATACTCTCTTCTTCTATATTAATATTGCCCCCTTAGGACATCACTAACTCCGTAGATAAGAAATCATAGAATGGTGAGGGGTGGAGGTGGCCAGAGCTTTATCTGGAGGATGCAGGAATGAAGGGGGACAGTGCACTCATACAGTAATGGTGAATATGTTTCGAATGGGTATATTATTTGGTAGTGAAATAAGACTCACAAGTAATTATGTTCCACATTAATTTTATCGTATCATGTTCCCAAAAGTATCTAAAGAAGCTACCAAAGACAGCCAAGTTGATCTCATTAAATGGAATTCTAAGATCTAGAGGAGGTCTTTTTTAAGATAAAGCTTTAAATGTTTATTTTTCTTGTTGTTTACTTCTTTACTTCCTTACTTCTGTTGGAGACTGAGTCCAGGAGACTTTAAGTAAAACCTTAACAGTATTCTGTTGCTTATATAGTAGGGTTTTTAGGATGATAAGGGCCACTTAGATAGGTCAAGGGCTGAGACAATTTGGCAATAGGTCTTCTTACCACTATCTTAGCCCCATTTTTCCATCTGACAAATTCCTATTCATTCTTCAGTTATCCACAATCTCTGGTGCACTTCTGTATGAATTGTAGCTTACTTAAAATCTGCAGCCCCTAGCAGATTATGAAATTCCAAGGGCAAGAACAGTCTTACTCATGATCAAATGAACACAATGGAATGATGGGACACTAAGAGGGGTCAATGGGTCAGTAAAAATAATTGATTATACTAACAATAGCCTATAATTTGGGGCAGAGCAACTCAATCAATCTACTTGATCAGCTGCTGAATTATTTAAAATGTAGAACTCTTTCCTTTTATTTTTATTTTTGTTTTTTTTTTTAAAGATTTATTTATTTATTCATGAGAGACACAGCAAGTGAGAGAGAGAGGCAGAGACACAGGCAGAGGGAGAAGCAGGCTCCCTGCAGAGAGCCTGACGCAGGACTTGATCATAGATCCTGGGATCACAACCTGAGCCAAAGGCAGGCTCCCAACCACTTGGCCACCCAAGCATCCTTTCCTTTTCATTTCATTTTTTAAATTAAGATTATTTATCTATTTATTCATGATAGAGAGAGAGAGGCAGAGACACAGGCAGAGGGGAGAAGCAGGCTCTACGCAGGGAGCCCAACGTGGGACTCAATCCTGGGTCTCCAGGATCAGGCCCTGGGCTGAAGGCGGCGCTAAACCGCTGAGCCACCCGGGCTGCACACTTTCCTTTTAGTTACTTGGACATATTTCTAGATAATCTTAGACTGAGGTTCCACTCTATCCAATAAAACATATTTCTTTCAACTTCATATTAGATTCGCTACTAACACTACTAAATATTTGATTAACAGTCCAAGAAAAGCTCAACACTTTGATATGCCACCTTGTCACCTACAGGTCATTCTCTCAAAGTGCATAGCAGAATGCCTTCCTGTGGATACTCCAATTTTTCTGCAGAGTCATAGAATAAGGGCAGGGACTCAGGGTTTCCATCCCTGCCCCCATCACTTACTAGTTGTGTGCCTCTGGTAAAATTACTTAAACTCTTTGACTCTCAATGTTTACATGTAAAATGAGTGTAAAAATAGCCATACCTGCCTCATAGATTTGCTGTGGGAATTAAGTGACAGTAGGTGAACCAGAGGCACCACTTTATTTATAAGGTGCTTATTTAAAATGCCTGGTACTCACCAAGTCATATTGATTATTTCGATTAATCAGTTATTTTGTCAAGGACCTTTCACTTGGATGATAATCTATGTACACCCAAGTCCTAAGGCTTCAGGCATCAATTGCTCCTGGTTCCATGCTCAAGGGAAGACCTACCCCCTTTCTTCCCCAGAATCAGTTCTTAAGACCATTAATGAGGTTGGATACCCACTCTCTAAGTTCTAATTTCCTCATTCACCATCTTTGTTTCCAATCCTGCTCCCTTTCTTTCTTGTCTTCATGATTATCTTCTTATGAAGCCTAGGAAGCCTTCTAGGACATGGGGGACATGTGAGGGATGGGAGACAGGAACAGGAGCATGTCAGTTTGCTTCAGTGTCCAGGAATTGCCAGAAATCTTTCTAAGGCATTGCTCTTGGTTTTGAATCTCAGGCCTAGGCTGTATTTTGGCGCTTTTCTATATATTCTGCTAAGAGACTCCTCTCTGGATATTTTTAGGGTAGAACAGAGTCACTGTGTCAAAGCTATAGGGCTATTTATCTTTATATTTTTAAAGGAATTTCATTTGTGGAGTGTGTGTGTGTGTGTGTCTGTGTAATATTCATGAATGGATATTACACAGCCATAAAAAATAGGAGTTCTTGCCACGTGACAATTTGGGTGGATCTAGAGGGCATTATGCTAAGTGAAATCAATTAGATAGAGAAAGACAAATGGTATGATTTCACTTATACGTGGAATCCAGAAAACAAAACAAATGAATAAACAAAAAAACAGAATCGACCTTATAAATACAGAGAACATACTGATGGTTGCTGGGGTGGGGTGGGTGAGATGTGCAAAATGAATGACAGAGAGTAGGAGATTCAGGCTTCCACTTACAGAAGGAATAAGTCACAGGAATAAAAGGGCATAGAGAATACAGTTGATGTTGTAGTGGCATTGTATAGTGAGAGATGGTAGCTACACTTGTGGAGAGCATATAGCACATGGAGTTGTTGAATCACTATATTGTACACCTGAAACTAAAGTAACATTGTGTATCAACTATACTTAAATTTTTACAATATACAGAAAAGAAAAGTAGCCTCAGAACCGGGACCTTGGGAGTGCCAAGCAATGCTAAGTAAATAATGGCCTATTTAATTAAAATAACCCAACATTTCCTACCAGAAAAATAAAAACTTAAATAGTTTTAGTCCAGAAGAAAGATTTAAATGTTCAAAACAATGTTCCTTCACATTTGAATCCTTTTTAGTTTCAAAATGTTTTTTCATAATTACCTGATTTAATATTGAGCAATCCTTACACAGACAAGGCAGCCATTGCTCTTGACAATTTGTTGATGACACAACTCTAGCTTAAGTTTACATGGAATGGTATCCCAGTTCCTCTGACTCCTGATCCAGTGCTCTTTCCAATAATCTCACTGCAAATGAGAGAAAAAATGGAATAAGACAAAGAATAATCTCATTAAAGGCATCAATCTCTTCAAAGGTGAGAATCTAAGAACTCAATATGTAAGTACTCTAATGGCACACAGACCAAAAAGGGCTCTTCAGAAGGTCTTGAGAAACACCTTCTTTGAGCAAACATGGGCTTCTAGTGATAATCATATCATTAGAAACATCCACCCAAAAATTGTCCATGGAAATTATAAGGTCGTAAAAGAGCATTGCGAATATTATCAGTGGTTGCTAAAGTGGCAAAGTAAGAAATTCTAATGGGCTGCTGTGCTCCAGGGGGACTCTTTTCTATGAAGACTCATTATCTCAACCCAGCCTTTACAGATAATACAAGAATTTAAAAACCATGTGTGCTCATATTGACAGAAAAAACCCCAGATGAATAATAGGGTAGTAAGAATGCAAGACAAGAAATTTTTCCTTTCTAAGAATTATCAATATGTTGAAGAGCACCTTCACTTTTAAATTAGGAAGTGCAAAAATGTGTGATATGGTTTAGGGAAAAAAAAAAACTTCTGCTTTGGAAACTTCTTCACTTTTGCAAGTAATGGAGCCTTTCTGAATATTGTCAGAGATGTATGTACCTGGACTTTTCATATCACTTAATGTTTTTAAGCTGACTTTTAAAATAAACCTAATAATCATAAAATAATCATAATAATTGGTAGTTTTGAACCACAGATTTGGCAAAACCAGCAGAAACATGAATCATTTATAGTCAACCTAGAGGCTGGAGATATAGAAGCAGATAAGATATTCTCTCTTCCTTTCTGGAATTTACAGGAGTTAGGAAGAAGACAGAATGAGAAATTGGTGTTACTGGCATTGCAATTTGGTTAGCAATCCGAAGTGTACAGGCTGCTGTGGAAATCAAGGAAGATTTCACCAGGAATAATGTCTAAGCTGATACTCCCCACAGGAGTGATCTGGTGACCTTTTGAAGATTGATGACTCTCCTATGATTATCTTAGCCTTTTATTTTCTTCCAGCTTCAACAATGTTTATTGGAAAGAGCTGACAGGCAGGGGACCAGTCAGGAGATGAGATGGGCATGATGAGAAACTGTATAATTAGGATTATGACTCATGTATTTTACCTCTTTAAGCTCAAGTACTTAGCCTGGATTAAACAAATTTGGAAATCATTCTTTTCAAATATTGACCTAGCTCCATTTCCAAGAGCACTAGTTTGTTTATTGGAGTTACCCCTCTCTGCACACATTCATAGAAATCAGTAGAATCTATGAACAGTTTTGTTAGAAATGGGTCAGGGTGCTTCGATCCGGTTATGTTTCCAAGTAAGTCATTTTTCAAAGTTGTAAGGCCAAAGTAACACTATTAAAACAGGGGATTTAATCTTGTGTCTTACACAGCATAGTGACCTCTAACCTCTAAGAGGAATGTCCTTCAAGCACCAAAAAAGTTTCACAGTGAGTAATCAAAAAATTCACTGCTTGAAAGTAGCCATTAATTTAATCAGCATATTTTTAAAAATCAAGAATATGGGGTTCTATACCATTTCTTCTTCTATGATTTGTCTGCTAATTATCAGCATATCTAGGAAGGAATTTTTCCTCAGGAAAATTTTTTTTCCAAATTATAATGTTTTATCTTTTATTGTAGAGAAATATACATAATTTACCATCTTCACCATTTAGAAGTTCAGAGTGTTAAGTACATTCACATTGTTTGCCAAGACAAATCCCTAGATCTGTCTTGTAAACCTGAAACTCTGCATCCAATAAGCAACTCCCTAACCCTCCCCCCTCACCCCCTGCCAACCATCCTTCTGCTTTCTATTTTTATGAATTTGACTGCTCTAGAAAATCACAAAACTGGAATCATACAATACTTTTATTTTTATGTCTGGCTCATGTCACTGGCTTAATGTCCTCAAGATTCATCCATGTGGTAGCAGAGTCAAGAATTTCCTTTTTTAAAGGCTGAATAATATTCCATTCTATGTATAAACCACATTGTGGGGTTGTTTTTTTTTTTTAAAGATTTGTTTGAGAGAGAGAGAGAGAGCACAAGTGGGAGGAAGGAGTAGGCTTCCCGCTGAGCAGGGAGCCTGACATGGGGCTCAATCCTGGCACCCTGGGATCATAACCTGAGCAGAAGGCAGACAGTTAACCGGCTGAGCCACCCAGGCACCCCCACATTGTGTTTATCCATCCATCTGCCAGTGGATACTTGGCTGCTTCCACTTTTTGGCTTTTGTGAATAATGCTGTTATAAACATGAGCATTTAATTATTTAGGACACTCACCTCGAAGTGGGATTGCTAGATCATAGAGTAACTCTATTTTTAATTTTCTGAGAAACCACCGTCCTGTTTTCCATACTGGCTGTACCACTTTACATTCCCATTCTAGGAAAAATTTAAATTTCCAAGTAAAACTGTCAGTGAGAGTAGAATTAATGAAAAGTATATGTAGGTACATATTATATGCACAATCTTTTGAATAATTCTGTTGTCTCTAAGTTATTCTAGATGAATAATCAAATGAATTATATAAAATAAGACTGAAGCAATCATGTCTTTTGGGGCACTCTCATTGAAGGAAATCCTTTAAAAAAAAATAGAGTACATGGATTCTAAGACTGCAAAGATTCCCGTGCCGATGAGTACAACAGCGAAGGGTGCCTCCATGCTACACTGGGGGATTATACACGTGGGAGACTGGGTGGCCTGGTGTGTGGTGTGCAGGAGATCTTTAAGAACTATGGTTAGAATCAACACCTATGGGTACATGAAAGAAGCATGATTGTGCCCTCAATTAAATTGTAAAGATATCACAACAAAGGCCTCGGGCAACCCTACAGGGAGTTCTGGATCTAGGACAGGCCTTTATAATGGTCTCTAGTTGGCCTGGGTGTCCCAGGCCTCTGTACTCCGGCAGTCTTGGGACACAGATTGTCCTTCAGGAAGAAAGCTCAGTTATGGGTGAGGCACGCCTCCTTCCTCTACAGCATGGGCCCAAAGAGAGAATCAGCTGAGAAGCGTCAGCTCAGGATGGAATGCTGCTAGGCCCACCTGACCTTAGGGCTCCGTGAGTCTCAGCTCCTGATGAGCAGTCGTGGGTGTGTTGTCACTTGTTCCACGGGCAGTGCTCCATCGTTACTGAGGACTAGCAACCCGCCAGGAGCTCTTTTGCAAAGAAGTATACAGTTCTGCACAGCAGAGAGTGTCAGTGTGCTCCAGACCCTAGAGGTCTAAACCGTAATCATCCTCTTGGGGCTGCCATCCACTACACACACACACAGCTGTTTTTCTCACACCAGCGGCACTTCTGTTGCTGTAGCACCTGCCAAGCTGTATGGCCCCTCACAGCAGAATCAATTGTACCGGAGCCTGGACCTGCTAGACAGCTGTTCTTTGCTCTGGAAACCACACAACACTGGCAGCCTTGCTTGTTTACCAACTAGTATGTGGGGTAAAGTAAGCCGCCTCCAGAAACTGCAGTCATGTTTCCTTCTTAGTGGTGAGAGCTGCAAAGTGTAAATGTGTCCTGTATTATTGAGGGGGTGTCTCAGACCCCTGGACCACTAAAATCCTCACTTTTGGGGCATTCTGGGGTGCATGTATATTGTCCAGTCATCCAGTGTGCTTGCCACTTTTTGCTTATTTGGTCCAATTAACATAATGCGTCAGTAGATTGATGTGATGCTCTGTAGGATGTCCCAGTGATCCCAGTCCATCTAAACTACACTATGGGAGTAGGAGGGAATGGGAGATAAGCCCTAGTGCAAGACCATAAATGTGCCAAGTTCATGCAAACTGTTTCTGATCCTTTTTTACGACAGAAATGGGAAAGACTGCATTGATCGGATTAGTGGTTGCTGACGAGGTCCCTGAGCCATGTCACTCTGTTCCAACCCTAACACAGCTGTTGCAGTGGGCTACAACTGCAGTTTGTCGTAGCCCATTGTCATCCCCTTGGACTCGGCTGGCTTCTTTCAGGATCTGGCTGGTGATTTTAACATATCCCTGATTGCAATATGGTGTGCATTCCTGAATCCTTTAGGTTTTTAAGGTTGGCACTAATTTCTATTTCCTCCAGGATGTAATACAGACAGTTCCTGACTTAAGACATTTCGACTTAAGATGTTTTGACTTTATGGTGGTGTGAAAGCATTCAGGGGAAACCATACTTCAATCTTGTGATCTTTACCCAGGCTCATGGTTTGCAGTGTGATCCTCGCTCATGATGCTGAGCAGCAGCAGTAAATTACAGCTCCCAGACAGCCACCCCATCATGAGAGTCAACAACCAATACACATAAAACCATTCTGTACTCCTACGACCATTCTGTTTTTCACTTGCAGTAAAGTTTTCAATAAATTACGTGAGCTATTCAACACTTTATTATAAATAGACTCTGTGTGAGGTGATTTTGCCTGACTGCAGGCTAATGTAAGTGTTCTGAGCACATCGAAGTTGGTGAGGCTCAACTATGATGTTCAGGAAGTTGGGTGTAGTAAATGCATTTTTGACTTGCTATATTTTCAACTAATGATGGGTTCATTAAAATGTAACCACATTATAAATCAAGGAGAATCTGTATAGTTTTGAGTTCATAGTTTGGCTGAGGGGAAGAGGGCCAGGGATGGTTTCAGATTCTTCCATTTGTCTTTTCCCATTATAATAGCTCTTACCATTGGCCAAGGGACCAGTGTTGGGCTTCTGTCAATTACAGAGTATTTCCATTCTAGGTGTGTTTGCAGAACAGATACCTTGGTGCATCCCCTCCCCCTCATACCTTCACTCTTAGAGGGAGCACTTGTGACACTCTGATGACACATAAATGTCAGCCAGGACCCTGTATCCAGTTTTCCGACTATCTGGATATTTTCTTTTCCCCAGTGCACCACTGATGAAGTAAGCGACTGCCTGACTCTTTGGAAAAAGAGAGGCGGAATCATTACTATATGTACCTGCTGAGGTGTTTCCGGTTTGCTCTTTCTAAGAACCCAGCCTCTCCTTTAGTCAATGGGTTCGGAATCTGGATTCTAGTGTAGAAACTGAACGGGGGACCGTGGCTTTTCATTGAGGCAGCTCCTGATCATCCATCTTTAACTGCTTTTGATGTATAGATTGGTCAATACCTTTGCTGGCTGGTGCTGTGTTCTTATTAATCATGACCTGCCCTCTGGGGGTCAGATAGAAGGCTGCCCTTCCAACCTGCCATGTATTACAATGATTGTGCCCACCTTGCTCCTGAGGATTAAGCACTGCCACCTGGGCACCGTTGACATCCCGATAATCCCATTGCTATCGGAGAGTCTAGGTCTATATTGGCCTTTCCTACCATCTGCTGAGTCTACAGATCTGGATGCCTACGCTGAGCTTCTCAGTGATGCCCTTCTCACCGGTGACTTTCTACTTACAGCTTTAGTATAGGAAGTTTGCTTCAGGCAGTCTCATGGGGCATGGTCATCTGGTGGCTTTCTGCCCAACAATATGGCCACTCTGTACCCATTCTCTGAATCCTCTCATACCTTCTCACAGCATTTGCAGAGAATATTTGCACATTCCATCTCATGCTTAGTATGAGCTATCACTTTCTTCAAGCTTCCAAGAGCCACACTACCCACCAGTTAGCATCGTCTCCTTGGTCTTTGCCAAAGTGTTAAATGTTCACCCAGGAAAACAAGAGGATGTTTTCATGTTGATAAGCAACTGTTTCTACAACTTAACATTTCAGGTCCCCTGAAACAGCAACCTCAAGATCCACGTGTACTCCCTGGTCTTTGCCCATATTTCAGCAAACTGCCCTACAGTTTTTTGGGGATATAGTGTCTGTTCTCTCTTATTATTCCTAGAATTTTCCTAGCCTACTTTTGGTATGTTTTAACTTTAATTATAAGTCAGGTGGCCAGGAGAGAAGATGAGGGCAGATCCTCAGTAGGGCATTGTTGTCTTGTGAAGCAGAGGCTCCTGCATCACCTTCAGGCAAGGGAGGAACGTAGACTTGAACATGAAGAGTGATCATTTCTAGTGGATTTAGGGGATCTGGGTGTAATAAGCAGCTTCAAAAATGGCTTCCAGTATCCCCACCCCCTGGTATTCATGCCCTTTTGTAATCACCTATGTCAAATGTTGGCAGGACCTAGTGACTTGCCTCTAATAAATAGCGTGCAGCCAGAGTGTTGGGATGTCACTTTGGAAATGAGATCACAAAAGACCATGACCTTTTCCAGTGTCCCTTCTCCCTCCTGGTGCTGTTCACTTGCTTGTTCTCTTGTGAGCTTCTCTATGAAAAAGGCACACATGACAAGGAACTAAAGGCAGCCTCCAGACAAGAGCTAATGAGGGACTGAGGCCCTCAGTTCAAACAGATCACAGAAATCTTACCAACTGTTCAAGCTCAGAAGTGAATGTTTTCTACAGTCAGTCCCTGAGATGATCGCATCCTCAGGGGACACCTAATTGTAGTCATGAGAGAGACCCTAACCCAGACCAAGCTTTGACTAGCCCAGCTGAAGACCAGAACTACTGACCCACAGAAACTGAGCTAACAAGTGCATTGCCTTATGCCTGTACATTTTGGAGGAATTTGTCACATAGCAATCAGTGACTGATATGCTGGAGATTCCAGATATTTGAATGGACTGACCTAGATTTCCCCATCATAGTTTGTGTCCCACCCCTTCTAAATCTTAGTCCCAGCCTTGGCATAACAAGTTATGGTGGCTGAGAATCCCACCTCCTCTAAAGCTCTACTACTTGCAAAATTAATTCCTGAACCTGATCCTGAGTGTTTTTCTGTCTTCCAGCTAAAAGAGGTGAGAGTCTTAATATACTGCCAAGGAATCCTCTGGCTTTGACAGTTGGCTTTTAATTGGCATTTAACTTTTAGTTGTCTTTCTCCATATTATAGATTGCATTCCCTTCCATCAGTGACTCCGTCAAATGCACTGAAGGAAGCAGTTGCAAAAACTCTAAAGATCCAAAAAATTTATGCCTCCAAAGCCAACTTTTGATGTGGCCATTTCAGTTAGCAGACAAGAAAGAAACTCACAAAAGAAAACAGCTGTCTGTACATCTTATATCTGAAGAATCACACAACACCTGCAAAAATTGCTTAGCATGAGCAACTATCAATTCTTAGAGGTTCATTCTCGGTTCATTTTTCTATGCAGGGGTTTTACTCACAGGTATATCTGTATGCACTTTTGACCCGTACTTGAAGCAGCTGCCAGTTCTGCATTTGAGGATGGATTTTTGTACCCAAACTGAGAGCTCTGTGCAGGGCTCAGCCCCTGGGAAGATGATTTACATTCTGCAGAGAGGAGCCACCTCCAAGGTCCCTAGCTTACACTTACCTGTAAGTTCAATGAAACTAGAATGTTATGTGAACCTGAAGCATTTTCTGATAAAACTCATTTGTATATTTTTTATCTACTTCTGGAGAGGGTAAAAAGAGTATAAAGTCTATTAAATTTAAGAGTTCCTATTAAGATTAGCTTATGGGAACTGATAAGTACATATATAAATCTAACAAGGAAAAAAAACTTTTAAAAATGGAAAATAAATTGAACCATTTTAAAATTATGATGGTCTTTAAAAAAATAAAGATCTTTTCACAGAAACTAACAAACCAAGAAGTGCAGCTACTAGTAGCAAAAGTAATAACAAATAATGCACTAATAAATCTGAAACACTTCCAAGACTGGTAAACAAATGAATAATTGTACTTGGATCTGGATTCATTTAATACTCTTAATTAATATGAATCCTTGAACTATCTTGGTATCTTAGGTTGAAATGAAAGACATTAATTTCCCCATCAAAAATAGTGGAAATATATTTTATCAATTTAATGACTTTTCAATAGCAGTGGGGTTTTGAGACACAGTTAACACAATTAATCACTGTTTAAGAAAGAAATAAATGTGATATACTCCCATGTTCTGATTATCCCTTTATAAAATAAACAACTCGAGGTAAATTGTGTTTCTTCTGTGAGCCCACTCACCTTCTCACCTCTGCATTCTGATTACTCTAAAGTAAATTACGGATATATCACTCTGTGTGCAAATAATTTATTATGTATCTCTGAAAGACATTACTTTTTGTTTTAACTTAAAACACCATTATCACATCCTTTAAAGACTAATAACAATACTTTAATATTGTCAGTATTTAGTGTTTGCCTTTTAATCTTGTATTATATAATTTTTTAAATTATAGGTCATTTCAAACCAATATTACAAGTGGTTGATATGTCTCTTAAGTCTCTTTTAATATTTAGGTTCCCCTTATATCTTTTTTTCTTTCAATTATTTGTTAGAAAAGGTATTTTTTTCTTCTGTAGATTTTAGTATAGTTTGAAGTTTGCTGGTTGCTTCCCGTGATGTTAATAGGTGCACCTGTTCCTTATATTTCCTGATAATTTCTAGTTACATCAGATTCAGTTTTGAGTTTTTGGAAGACAAGACTACTTCACAAACAGTGTTGTGTACTATCACGTAGTTGTCTTTTTATGATGTTAGCTGCTGTACTACTTACTAATTATATGTTACCATGCCCTTCCTATGACATGGTGAGACCTTAGGAGAGCAAATACTGTAATATTCATCACTTTTTCCCTAATACCTAGCACAGTTTCTAGAACATAATAGGTGCCCAATAATTCCTAAATATTCAGTGAATCCAGGAGCTCATGACTCAGTGTCAACTCAAACTCTTTGTAGATCATAGGCAAAACAATTAATTTTTAATGAATTTCATGATTATTGTCTACAAAATGAAGAGATTGACTGAAACATCGCCTCTAAGCTTCCTTCAATGATCATATTAAATGGTCAAGAATATGAGCTATCTTGCCCTCACCAAAGGTTGGAAAAAGAAATAAAGGAACTCAGCCCATGTGCACATACTGATTAAGAAAAGAGTGTCCATCAACTGAAGACACAGTTAACACAATTAATCACTGTTTAACAAAAAAATAAATGTGATATACTCCCGTGTTCTGATTATCCCTTTATGAAAGGGATAATCCCTTTATAATTATCCCTTTATAAAATAAACAACTCGAGGGAAAAAAAAGCTTTTCCATTTTTTTAAAAAAAGCTTTTTACAGAAATGCATTTGCTAAATAGTGCAACACATTTGGAATAGGATAGAATTTGTTGGTTGCATCTTTCAAGCTAGACCTAACAATGTTCAATTAAATTAATCCCCTCCATGATGGATAAGAATATATAAATATATGATACTTGAACACGTATGAGTAGCTAATTTCTGCTGAGAAAAATGCTCAAAGCAGAAAAAAAAAGCCTATTGTGCATAAACAGGTGTATAACTTAATTATCAAACCACTCTCCATCCTTCAACACTATTTACTTATCACCAAATAACAGGAAAACAACCTAACCATCTTAAAGATAATGACAAGAAATCATAGTCATCTTTACATATATACATATATACATACTCACATAGAGCACAATTATTAGAACAGATACATACAAGCAAAGATCCCATTAAAGTTCAACTTCAGCAGTAACAAAGTATAGACATGCGTAAACAAAGTAAAAAAAAATGCAACTATATGATATCATGGGCTAATTTTTTCAAAAAATGCAAAAACAAACTGCCTTTTGAAAAAGTAGGCTCCATAGGTTTTAATTCAAATTTATCCAAGCTGCAAGAAAACAGTTAAAAGCATAAAGCAATGTCAGGACTCAGATTAATGTCTTATGCTTAGCTTTAAAAAAGATTATTTTTTATCTTTTTTTTAAGTTCGATTTTAATTCCAGTTACATAACATATAGTGTTATTAGTTTCAGGTGTACAATATAGTAATTCACTTCCACACACCGCCCTGTGCTCATCACAACAGTTATACTCCTTCATCCCCTTCACTGACTTCACCCATCCCCCCACCCCACCCCCTCTGGTAACCATCTGTTCTCTATAATTAAAAGTCTGCTTCTTGGTTTGTCTTCCTCACTGTTTTATTTTTCTTTTGCTTGTTTGCTTTGTTTCTTAAATTCCACATGTAAGTAAAATCATATGGTATTTGTCTTTCTCTGACTTATTTTGCTTGGTGTTATACTCTCTAGCTCCATCCATTTCGTTGCAAATGGCAAGATTTCATTCTTTTGTATAGCTGACTAATATTCCATTGTGCATATATACATACATAATATATATGTTCACATATATACACATATACACATACATACACACGTGTATATATGTATACATATATATGTATGTATGTACATATATAATGGAATATTACGCATATAATGGAATATACATACATATACCACTCTTTATCCATTCTTCAGTTGTTGGACACTAGGGCTGCTTCCATATCTTGGCTATTGTAAATGCTGCTATAAACATAGGGGTGCACGTATCCCTTTGAATTAGTGTTCTTATATTCTTTGAGAAAATACCCAGTAGTGCAATTGCTGGATCATAAGGTAGTTCTACTTTTTAACTTTTTGAGTTTTCCATGGTGGCTGCACTAGTTTGCATTCCCACCCACAGTTAAGGGGGTTCTTTTCTCTCCACATCCTTGCCAACACCTGTTGTTTCTTTTATTGTTTTCCTTAGCCATTCTGACAGGTGTGAATTTGCATCTGTGGTTTTGATTTGCATTTTCCTGATGGCAAGTGATGATGAGCATCTTTTCATGTGCCTGTTGGTCATCCGGATGTCTTCTTTGAAGAAACAAACGTCTGTTCATGTCTTCTGCTGATTTTTAGATTGGATATTTGGTTTTTGAGTGTTGAGTTTTCTAAGTTCTTTATATATTTTGGATACTAATCCTCTTTCAGGTATGTCATTTGCAAATGTCTTCTCCCATTCCATATGTTGCCTTTTAGTATTACTGTTTGCTTCCTTAGCTGTACAGAAGCTTTTTATTTTGATGTAGTTGCAATGGTTTATTTTTGCTTTTGCTTCCCTTGCTTCAGGACACAAATCTAGAAAAAAATTTGCTGCCTCTGTTCTCTTCTAGGATTTTTATGGCTTGAGGTCTCACATCTAGGTCTTTAATCCATTTTTAATTTATTTTTGTGTGTAGAATAAGAAAATGGTCCATTCTTTTGCATGTAGCTGTCCAGTTTTCCCAACACCATTTGTTGAAGAGACTGTCGTTTTTGCATTGGATATTCTTTCCTATTTTGTTGAAAATTACTTAACCATACAATTGTTGGCTTATTTCTGAGTTTCCTCTGCTGTTCTATGGATCTATGTGTCTATTTTTGTTCCACTACCATACTGTTTTGATGCCTCAAGCTTTACTTCTCTTTTTCAAGATTGCTTTGGCTATTCCTTTGTGGTTCCATACAAATTTTAGGATTGTTTGTTCTAGCTCTGTGAAAAATGCTGTTGGTACTTTTATAGGGATTGCATTAAATGTGCAGATTGCTCTGGTTAGTATAGACACTTTAACAACATTTGTTCTTCCCATTCATGAGTATGGAATGTCTTTCCATTTCTTAGTGTCATCTTTAATGTCTTTCATTAGCATTCTATAGTTTTCAGGGTACAAGTCTTTAACCTCTTTAGTTAGGTTTATTCCCAGGTATCTTATTATTTTGGGTACAACCATAAGTGGGATTTTCTTAATTTCTCTCTCTGCTGCTTCATTATTAATGTATAGAAATGCAACCAGTTTCTGTCCATTGATTTTTGTATACTGACACTTTACTTGAATTAGTTTATCAGTTCCAGCAGTTTCTTGGTGGAGACTTTAGGGTTTTCTATATATAGTACCATGTCATCTGGAAATAGTGAAAGTTTACTTCTTCCCTACCAATTTTGATTTTTTTTTCTTTATGTTGTCTGATTGCTGTGGCTGGGACTTGCAGTACTGTGTTGAATAAAAGTGATGAGAGTCAGATAAGAGGACCTTAGGGGAAAAGCTCTTACTTTTTCTCCATTAAGGATGATGATAGTGATGGGTTTCTCATAGATGGACTTTATTATGTTAAGGTATATTCCCTTTAAAACTACTTTGTAAATGGTTTTTATCATAAGTGGATGTTGTACTTTGTCAAATGCCTTTTCTGCGTCTATGAAAATGCTCATATGATTCTTATCCTTTCTCCTGTTGATGTGATGTATCATGTTGTTTGATTTGAGAATATTGAACCAACTTACAACTCAGGAAGAAATTCCACTTGATCATGGTGAACGATTTTTTTTTAAAAAGTATTGAATTCAGTTTGCTAGTATTTTACTGAGGATTTTTGCATTTGTGTTCATCAGAAATATTGGCCAATAGTTCTTTTTTTTTTTTTTAGTGGAGTTTTTGTCTGATTTTGGTATCAAGATAATGCTGGCCTCAAACAATGACTTTGGAAGTTTTCCTTCCTTTTTTATTTTTTGGAATAATTTAAGGTATTAGTTCTCTAGTAGATATTAACTCTTCTTTAAATGTTTGGTACAATTCCTCTGTGAAGTCATCTGGTCCTGGACTTTAGTTTGCTGGGAGTTTTTTTTTTTTTTTTTATTGACTCAACTTCTTTGCTACTTTAAAAAATTTTTTTATCACTGTATTTATAAATATAATTGCAGTACATTTTGGTGTCTGTCTGCTTTTGTTGATTTTGGTGGGAGTTCTCTGTGCCTCCTAGATCTGGATGTCTGTTTCCTTCCCCAGATTAGATAAATTTTCAGCTATTAATTCTTCAAATAAATTTTCTGTCCCATTTTCTTTCTTTCTTTCTTTCTTTCTTTCTTTCTTTCTTTCTTTCTTTCTTTCTTTCTTTCTTTCTTTCCTTCCTTCCTTCCTTCCTTCCTTCCTTCCTTCCTTCTTCCTTCTTCTTCCTTCTTCTTCTTCTGACTCCTTACAATGAAAATTACTACATTTGATAGAATTATTGACTTCCTTAAGCCCTCATTTTGCATAATGCTTATTTCTCTTTTGTTCAGCTTGTTACTTTTCACTATTTTGTCTTCTAAGTCACTAATTCATTCCTCTGCTTCTTCCATCCTGCTGTCCATTCTATCAAGTGTGTTTCTCGTTCCATTTATTGTATCCTTCATCTCTACTATGTTATTCCTATCTCTGTTTTAAAGGTCTCACTCATGTGGTCCACTCTTTCCTCAAGTCCAGTGAATATTCTTATGCTCATTGCTTTAACATCTTTATTTATCAAGCATGTACTTATATCTGTTTTGTTTAGATATCTGGCCATGGCCTTGTCCTGTTCATGCATTTGGGATAAACTTCTCTATCTTCTCATTTTGTCTGCCCCTCTGTGTCTGTTTTTTGTGTTAAGAAAGTCAGCTGTGTCTTCTGCTCTTGCAAGTAGTGACTTTATGAAGAAGAGTTCCTGAAGTGCCCTGTAGTGCAGTGCCTCTGTTCACCAGGCTCTGGTCCTTCAGGAGCATATTTTATGCGTTCTTTATGCACTACTGTTGTATCTGAGTCACTTTTCCTTTCCTTGAAGTCATCTGCACTGACTCTCTGCCTGTTATGGGTTGTGCTTGCTCTCTGTTAGTGGGACCCAAGCAGGCTAGCTCTTGGGCGGGGGGCATGCCACTGGGGAACTTGGGAGCAGGGAAGTTGGTGTTAGCAAAATACTGCTAGGCCACTAGTCCTATGCTGGATTCCATGAAGTGCTGTGGTGGCTGGTGCCTGCATGCCAATGCAGCCAGGGTGTACAGCTGGGCATGCTGTGGTTGTTCCGCTCATATTTAACTATTTTGAATTATCTAAACACTTATTCTCTAGCTCAATAGTCACAGAGTCAGCGAAGATATCATAGCTTCTAGGCACTAATACTTAAGAGTTCTTAGAGATTTGTTGAAATCATTATGGGAATAGAAAGTACAATTCATTTTTCCATTCCAAACAAAACTTTTTTTTACTCTCTGTTAATAAATCAGATATATTTGCATCACTCACTGGGAAGTCACAGTTCTATCAGAAATTAGAGCACCTGATTACCACAAGAAAAGAGAGGATCAGTATCTAATATCTAAAAGCAACAGTAATCACTTGGTTTTGAAATGGGCATATTAATAATAGACTCTTTGTCATCAAAGCACAGAAAGGTGTCCTTGTAATAAACTGTTTCCTAGGGTCAGACCATTATTACTTACAATGTAGCACAACATCTAAACAGCCTTTGATTCTTTAAAGCTATGGATGCTATTCATGGTCTGGAAAACCATCAACATTAAAGATGACACAAAAAGCAGCTTATTGGCGAAAATACACAATATGTATAGGTACACACAGGCACCCATACACAAAATCATTCTCCCATGTTAGGCTCTTTAATGGAAAAAAATATTGATAAGTAATTGCTTTTATTAATTTAAAATGTTTCTGTTCTAGAGATGGTAAATATTACAAAATATGATTAAGGCTTATGATTCTAAAATATATGTCCAACATTTCAAGACTTTGGCACAGCTAAGATCACACTCCTCTAAATGTTATAATTACCAGACAATCTCCTGGTACCCATTTAGTTTGTTACTGGATTTTTACTCTGTTTGTGACTGTTACATAATATGTACACTAAGATTTTGATTAAGTATCTCACCATTTGGGCCTTTCCCTATATCTTACAAATCTAATCTACATTCAGTCTTTGGTGTTTCAAAGACCTCTGCTAAAATAAGTACTCACTTATCAGCAACATAAATATTGAATATGATGAAAACCATTTTCTTTTCTTCTCTAAATTTTCACAACACAGTTTTAGGATATTTACAAAAGTTGTGATCAATATAGGAAAGCTGATGTTACCATTGTGGAGAACATAGCACTTTTTGTACTGTACAAGGTAAAATTTTTTTTAGTGGAGATTCCTTTTTTCAAGCACAAAAGTAGGGAAAAGTAAAAAGTGGGAAAAATAAATTTTAAAAATTATTTTTAAAAAGAAAAGACTGCTTATGCTCAGGCATTTCTCAAATATAATAATTTTGTAACTTAAACTGACTTGAAATGTACCTGTTTTATGCCAAATGTGTTTGCCTACTCACAGTAAAATATTTGATGATGCATCAGAGACAGTCAAAAAATGGTCAAAATTATTATTCATTACATAACATTCAGGCTGAATGTGTTTACTCAAGGAGCAATTATGGATTTAATATGTAAGATTGGTTAACCTCTCATATTACTTGCCAGAATATTTAAAATCTGGTAGTTTCTTCTGTCTTGTCAGGAAGAAAGTCATATTTATACATGGAAATGATTCAAACATAAATATTTGGTAATGAAATATACAGTAGAGTAGACAAACTGAAATTATTCCTCCCTCCCCTCAATCTATAGTACTTATTAGTCTTAAACAAATAAAATCATGTTTTATGTGATTATGTAGCTTACATAATAACATATAGGCAATATGTCCCAAACTAATCTCTTCCAACAGGTATGAGAAATAGAATATGTTTAGAAGTGACATTCTCTGGTAGCAAAAAAAAAAGAATCCTACATGATTTAAAATTTTCATAAAAGAATAGGGATCCCTGGGTGGCGCAGCGGTTTGGCGCCTGCCTTTGGCCCAGGGCGCGATCCTGGAGACCCGGGATCGAATCCCACATCAGGCTCCCGGTGCATGGAGCCTGCTTCTCCCTCCGCCTGTGTCTCTGCCTCTCTCTCTCTCTCTCTGTGACTATCATAAATAAATAAAAAATTAAAAAAAAAAAAGAATAGAATTGAGGCAGTCCTTCCAGTCATAATATTCCAATGATTTACTTAAATCAGAATGTTCAAAATCTTTGGTCTATCCATTTCAATTGGATATTAAGATAGGAACTTGAATTACATAATGCTAATAACTGTACATAATTCTAGCAATTGATCTTAGAAAAGACAATGAGATGTTTTGCTATCCTTGTAACAAATCAAACAGTTTTGTGTAGATTTGGCCTATCCAGAGTTTCAGATTCCACAGTGCTTTGGAAAAAAGGCATCTCCCCCTAATATTAATACTGGTACTATTTTCAGCCTCACACAGCCTCCAGACTATGCAGTAAAACGCTAGCTATAAGCAAGTAAAAATATGCATAAAATTTGTAAATGTGCCACTCAAAATTTTATTTCTTTTCATGTCTAACCCTCACTTACATCACCACTGGTACTCCAAATAGAAGGAAGACTATAAAATTATTACATTGATAATAACTCTGATAGATTAAAGAGGTTTAATTTAATAGAGGTTTATAGCTGATTAACACAACACAGCAAACTTCATGAGTTTGCTTCCTTGAATAATACAGTACATCTTTGGCCATGCTATTCACATACCAATTTGTACTAAACAACAGTCCATTTGATAAATAGTAATCTTGTAGCCTAAAAAGAGTTAATATTTCATGATTGGATTGTTTGTTTCTTTGGTGTTGAGTTTAATAAGTTCTTTATAGATTTTGGAAACTAGCCCTTTATCTGATATGTCATTTGCAAATATCTTCTCCCATTCTGTAGGTTGTCTTTTAGTTTTGTTGACTGTATCCTTTGCTGTGCAAAAGCTTCTTATCTTGATGAAGTCCCAATAGTTCATTTTTGCTTTTGTTTCTTTTGCCTTTGTGGATGTATCTTGCAAGAAGTTACTGTGGCTGAGTTCAAAAAGGGTGTTGCCTGTGTTCTCCTCTAGGATTTTGATGGAATCTTGTCTCACATTTAGATCTCTCATCCATTTTGAGTTTATCTTTGTGTATGGTGAAAGAGAGTGGTCCAGTTTCATTCTTCTGCATGTGGATGTCCAATTTTCCCAATCATGAAATGGGCAAAAGACATGAAGAGAAATCTCACAGAGGAAGACATGGACATGGCCAACAAGCACATGAGAAAATGCTCTGCATCACTTGCCATCAGGGAAATACAAATCAAAACCACAATGAGATACCACCTCACACCAGTGAGAATGGGGAAAATTAACAAGGCAGGAAACAACAAATGTTGGAGAGGATGCGGAGGAAAGGGAACCCTCTTACACTGTTGGTGGGAATGTGAACTGGTGCAGCCACTCTGGAAAACTGTGTGGAGGTTCCTCAAAGAGTTAAAAATAGACCTGCCCTACGACCCAGCAATTGCACTGTTGGGGATTTACCCCAAAGATTCAGATGCAATGAAACGTCGGGATACCTGCACCCCGATGTTTCTATCAGCAATGGCCACAATAGCCAAACTGTGGAAGGAGCCTCGGTGTCCATCGAAAGATGAATGGATAAAGAAGCTGTGGTTTATGTATACAATGGAATATTACTCAGCAATTAGAAACGACAAATACCCACCATTTGCTTCAACGTGGATGGAACTGGAGGGTATTATGCTGAGTGAAATAAGTCAATCGGAGAAGGACAAACAGTGTATGTTCTCATTCATTTGGGGAATATGAATAATAGTGAAAGGGAATATAAAGGAAGGGAAAAGAAATGTTGGGAAATATCAGGAAGGGAGACAGAACATAAAGACTCCTAACTCGGGGAAACGAACTAAGGGTGGTGGAAGGGGAGGAGGGCGGGTGTTGGAGGGGAATGGGTGACGGGCACTGAGGTGGACACTTGACGGGATGAGCACTGGGTGTTTTTCTGTATGTTGGTAAATTGAACCCCAATAAAAGTTAATAAAAAAAAATAAAAAAAAATGACAAAAAAAAAGAGTTAATATTTCAGTCTACAAAATTGTAAACTGGAAAACCAGGCACAACTGATCACATAGTTGCATTTTTCAGAGGCAAAAAACAGTTAGCTAAGGACATCCTACTTATTGATATTATAGTGAGAAAGCCAGTGATAATATTTTAAATGTTTATAAAGCTTCTACAGTGAGATTCCATTAGAGGAAATATGAAACTTTGACTCTGGTCTTTATGAGTTGCTTTTTCATTGTCAATATTTTAACTAGTTAGTCTTCTGATGTAGCAAAGAAAAACATTTTAAGATGTTAAGTTACATATCTGATGTAAGTGGTGAGATGCTCTACTAGGCAGACAATTTTTAAAGGACACAGTTTCTATTTAGTATTTTTGCTATTGTATAAACTAAGAAGCAAAATTCTATAAGGAGCAAAGGAATATACAGTTAACAGGCCACATAGTAATTTATCCCCAGGGACAAAATAAAAGTGTCCTACATTTTAAAAAGAGTTTAAGTACCATGGTTAATATTTTTAAGGTTCAGTTATCTGAAATTTGGAACACAAGTTTAAAAATTGTCCCTACAAATACCCACCATTTGCTTCAACGTGGATGGAACTGGAGGGTATTATGCTGAGTGAAATAAGTCAATCGGAGAGGGACAAACAGTGTATGTTCTCATTCATTTGGGGAATATGAATAATAGTGAAAGGGAATATAAAGGAAGGGAGAAGAAATGTTGGGAAATATCAGGAAGGGAGACAGAACATAAAGACTCCTAACTCGGGGAAACGAACTAGGGGTGGTGGAAGGGGAGGAGGGCGGGTGTTGGAGGGGAAGGGGTGACGGGCACTGAGGTGGACACTTGACGGGATGAGCACTGGGTGTTTTTCTGTATGTTGGTAAATTGAACACCAATAAAAATTAATTAAAAAAAATAAAATAAAATAAAATAAAATAAAAATTGTCCCTACTATTTAGTGTTGGTTCTGACTAGAACGTTTACACATAAATGATTTAATGGGTAAAGTTTTAGAGATAACTTACACACACAAATACACACCCCTACACTCCCCACCACGAACCATAATTTAGTGTTTCCTAAATATGCTTGATGGAAACAGTTATCACAGGAACATTTTATAACAATTGATAGCATTTCCAAGGAGATTCTGATTATCTAGCTATAGAGGTATTTAGCAAATATATCCAGATCATTTTTTGTTTTATGTATACAGTTGGCAAATCACTAACTCTTTCTACTATGTAATAGTTTTGTTGAAAAACTTTAAAACACAAGAAGCCATGGCTCTAATTTCCTGTGAAGCCCTCCTTCAGGTAACAAACCTGACAGTGTTGTCCTAAATAGCTTTTTTAGGATAAACTAGAGCCATAGTTTATGAAATCATAGTTACCTGTGCATTTTTTCCTAGACTTTTAGGATTATTAGGGCAATCAAATGCTGAAATGAATTATTAAAGAATATTTCTTTGAAATATCTATAAAAGAACTATCAGGGCACCTGAGTGGCTCAGTGGTTGAGCACCTACCTGCCTTTGATCCGTGCCATGATCCCGGAGTCCCGAGATTGAGTCCTGCATTGGGCTCCCCGCAGGGAACCTGGTTCTCCCTCTCCCTATGTCTCTACCTCTCTCTGTGTGTCTCTCATGAATAAATAAATACAATTTTAAAAAAATAAAATAAGAACCTTCTAGTTTAGATATTTACTTGCCCAAATAGATGATTAATATAAGACAAATTCAGCACTGTATACAGCTCTTTGATTCCTTGTCAATTTTAATTAAATTGATTAGATGACTTCATAAATCAACAGAGATCAGTTCAAAACAGCTTGAAACATGAATAATGACCTTCCATGACAAAATAATAAAGCAAATGTCTAATAAAGTCAAATAGAGTTTTATATTTTGTTATTGTTTTCAAATACTATGGCTATTGACACCTGAAAAAGAGTTCCTTCATGTAGCTAGCTCTTTATCTAGTTGAATGTACACCTTTTAATAGAGACCATATTCATGATCATGACTGTAGTTACCCAATGCTACCTACTGCCAAGGGAAAACTTTGTTGTGGTTGTTGCTGTTACGTCGAGGTATTCCCTGATTCACTTTCAGCCTTTTACTATTTAATGAATCAGTCATTCCACTTTTCTCTTTTTGTTCCATTTGCTTGTTTACAACTATGACACATTTGTTTTCCGACAAGAAATCTTCAAAAAGTGGAGGAAAAAAGCAATTACTTTGTGACATTCATTTGCAACAAAAGAAAAGTTTGCATACTCTTTCTCCACTCAAATACATTTAGCATTTTTATTTAAAATTACTGCCCCACACCCCTATCCCTGAACCATATTTTCAAATTAACGTGTAACTATCTTTATGTTCTGTATTTCTCTTCATAAGCAGAATTAGAGACTTATTCAAAAGGCTGATGGCATAGCAGTTCAATAAACTAGAGGCAACCTCTTAGAAGTGCAAGTTTTCTCCACTACTTTGTGTGTCTAGGCATCTGTCAAGAAGGAAGCAAACATGAAAGTCAGTAAAATCTTGGCGGTGCATATATCTTGCCAGAAGTGCTTTGTATTTTAAACAGAGTCCACTTTTATTAGGTTATTGTTGGCCATTAATGGAGAGGGTTTGCAGTTAACCCTATGTGCTACATCATTAGAACTATCCACAAAGAACATTCTGGCTGTACACAGTGAGACTATAATCCTTCTGTATTCCTTTCTGAAATTTTGATTCAGTAGTCCATATATAATTGCATTGAGACAGCTGTTGAAATATGCCATATAGTAACTGGCCACAAATAGCCACTCTGGGATCCTGGGTCCCACGCTGTCAGGGTTTGAAGCCACAGCGAGACCAATAAAATTTAGAGGAGCCCAGCAAATGGCAAAAAGTACAAAAACCACAAACATGGTGACAAAATTCCTGAAGTCCTGTGGTTTCATTTTGGGTTTACTGTCAGGTTTCACCCTCCGTCTGACCTGAAGAACCAGGATCCATATTCTCAGGTAACAGAAGACGACTATGGTCATAGGAACTATGAAATGGAAAACCACTACAGCTATCGTGTATGCTGAACTGATAGACTGTGCGAATGTGCAGGAGTAGATCCTTGGGTCATATTGCAGGGTTCCAGTGCGCAAGTTGGGCATGACTGCCACCAGCGTCAGCATCCATATCAGGAACACGTAGCAGAGGGAATTCTTGTTACTGTACAGCTTGTCATACTTGAGACTGTGGCAGATGTAGCAATAGCGGTTAATGGCAATTCCAGTGATATTGAATATGGAGCCGATGACACTCAGGCCCATCACGAAGCCACTGATTTGGCAGTGCAGATAGCCCAGATTCCATCCATTGTTAAATATAGATGTCAGCACCAGGGGGTATGGATAAACAGCCACCACCAGGTCTGCAACTGCAAGGCTCACCACAAATATATTTCCTAAAGGAGAAAGGTTTAGAAAGCACAGGTTATCACCAGTTTTATAGGGATTTCTTTGGTTTTCTTTCAGTTTTGTTTTTTTGTTTTGTTTTGTTTTTGTTTGTTTTGTTTTTTTACTTTTATTTATTTTTATTTTTTAATAATAAATTTATTTTTTATTGGTGTTCAATTTGCCAACATACAGAATAACACCCAGTGCTCATCCCGCTGTTTTGTTTTTTTAAGAGCTATTTCTGCAACTTAGTTAACCTGGCATCAAAGCTACTGCCATATTATAACTGAAATGGAAGCCATTTTTATCAGGAAGCAAGTCCACTGTTGGCCTCATCAAATCAATTCCACTGTTCACAAAATCCCACAATATGCCTAAAACAAGGCATATTCCATGTTCACAACTCTTGTTTTTCAAACGATTTTGGTTGCTGTCCTTGGAGAGCAGTGAATCCTTGAACCATAGTACAAGTTAAAAGAAAAAAAGGTTCTTTCATCAACTTTCTGAGTTAAAATATTGACTTCACCCCTTCCTAGTTGTCTAACTGGGACAAGTTATATAATCTCACCAAGTGTCTATTTCCTCTTCTACAAGATGAGGATAATGATAGTAGCCTCTTCATAAGGCTTTGATGAGGACAGATTGAGGGAATCCATGTCAAGTGCTGAGCAGTATCTATCATATGATAAGTGCTCAATTAATGTTGTTGGTATTCTACAACGCTCTCATCTCAGTCCAAAGGAAAAGGTAGAAATACTTCTAGATTTCATAAAGAACTTAAGGTATAAAAATTAAACCTAAATATTTTCTATGTGTTATTACATTTGAAAGTATAAAAACAAAAACTCTAGTTGAATTTTGTAAGATACTCCGCAACTATGTTCTTTACTTTTGTAGCTCATTTGCCTTTGTTTCTTACTATTCCTTCTGCCTTGAATGGCTCCTCTCTCTAATTTTTAAAATGCTACCCACTTTCCCAAATCCATCTTAAATGGAAATGCCCCAAGCCTTTCTTATTTGCCCAACGACATGGACGACCTTCCTCTTTCATGGGCTTCTAAATCACTTTATTCCACTTCAGTTAGATTAAACTGTAATAAATTTCATTCAACAAAACCTTATTAAGTGTATCAAATAAGCTGGATAAACAGGAATGAACAGACCAGGGATCCTATGATTCTCAAGCTTAGAAAAACAAAATTAAAAGAGAAGGAAGAATAATAAGAGTATGTGCAGAAAAAGAAGCAGCAAGGAATGGAATGAGCTGGAAAGAAGTGGTTAGGAATATTCCAGACAGAGTGACCATATATTTCATCTTTTATTGTATTTATTTATAAACTTAATTTCCCTATATTTCTATACTATAATACCCTAAGAATATGTCCTCTTTGTAATAAGATCTTGTATAGTAGTACCCAGTTGTGACTTTTGCTCAAATGTTTGATGGCAGTTATTAAATTGTCACCTCCCAAAATCTGCAATAAAACAACCTTTGTACTTGAGGTCCCTATCTGATTAATTTTATTCTACAGCCCTCCAAAAATTGTAAAGAAGTGAAATAAAATAGCAGCTGTGGCTAAAAAAAGGCAAGGTTTTGTCATTTAGGTAGGAATTTCAGATAAATTGTTGTAAAAACAATTTATTTGAAGACTGGTTACACAAGGCCAAATTAAAGCAATAAAAACAAATTTATTTTTCCCCACAGAACAATTTCAATCACCAATGAAATATTTAAATTCCAAAGTGGGCTTGTTTAATGAATTTTTAACTCAAAATGTATAATACTTTAAAAATATGTATAATATATGAAATTCAGCTACAGATTGTCATTGAAGCAGTCCATTTTTACCCAGAATGTCATGATGACAAACTGACATAAATAGATTTATTTTTAAAGTGCTTAAAAATAAGATCATAAATACTGTCATAGATTTCTTTCATAGATTTAATCCTCTACTCCATTTAGTTTATGGCAATTATGCTGCTTTTTTTTTTGTTCAGTCATTAAATTAATTAAATCATTAGTTTACTTTTACTTGAACTAATCCCCTTTTACAAGTGTTTCAAGAAAAAAATGTTAAGCTATAGACCCTATGCAAGTGTGGCTATCAGGTAGCTCAGCTGGAAGATTTATCACATTTGCTAGGTGTACGTAGAGTGTATATGTGGTGCGGAAGAGGAGGAATGAATTAAATTATCATGATTATATATATATTATAAGATCATCTCTTCCATATCAGCTCTATGTACCCCCAGATAGCAATCTATGCATTTTTATGGACATCCAACACTCCATTCAAACAGCACAGCAATACATTCTGAAATTTAAAATAATTTCAGTTAATGGCTAGCAATTCCTTATCTGTTGGATTTACTTCCCGTCCTTACTGCAGAGGAATTATAGATGCATAAGATGTTAAGATTGAGAGGAATATTCGTGATCACACAGGATAATTCCTACTTTTTAGAGATGATGAAAACAGAAATATGGGGTTAAGTTGGATGAAGTCATACAATTAATGCAAGACTGCAACAACGCTGTTTATTTGTTAATATCGCTCAGTGCATTTCCCTAAGAAAGTTCCCGTGGCCAGAAATAAGTAAGGGTTGGATATTGGGACCTCTGGCCAGGCAGGCCCTGGCTTAGAGCCTCTTCAGGCATAATTCTAAAAAAGCATCTTAGAACCAGAATGAGGGGAAGGGAAAAGCAGTTGGAGGTATACTGGTAACAAGGCTACACTGGTAACAAGAAGAAACAGCTGAGCGGCTCACACTGAGTAAAGACAGGCAAACTATAAGATGCTGAGCAAACATTCATTTTGGTGAACAAAACCTTAAACTGTAAGTGAAATATGGCACGGGTATGAATAAAAGCGGTTACTAGACAGCTGAAAAGCTGTCTTGTCTCAACTGCTTCATTCAGAACTTGTCCTGGGACTTCCCTCTGCCACTGGCCAAAGCAAGGTGCCACTGCTTCTCTGTTTACAAGTATTTCTCTTCTCACCGTCTTTCCACACCTCAAGCTCTTAACTCCATGAGGACAGTGCCCATCTGAGACCTCTTTCTCCCCCTCCATTAAGACCTGGAATACTGATATCTTTAAGCAAAATGTAGAGTGGATTTACACTGCATGGACTAAGCTGAAAGGACATTGGAATGCAGGGTTCCAGGGTCATGTTCCCCGACCAGAGACAATCTGCATGAGATGTAAGAGGTGAAAGTGTGCTCTGCGCTCTGAAGGTACCGCAGTGACTCTCTCTGGCTCTTTGATTCCTATCTGCTGGCCTGCAGTGATGGTGGGGGTACAGCGTGCAGCTCCTTCTCCTTCTCTGAGCTCCCCCCCTGCCTTGGGGAAAGTGAGAGACTGACAGGAGTTCAGTTCATCCTCCTGGGTCCCATCCCTTCCTCCAAGGCTCTCCTTGCTTTCCCTCTTGGCATCCATCTCTTATTCTCAGCTGCCTTCTCTGTGGACTTTAGGCTTATGATGGTTAGTTTTGTGTGTCAACATGACCACGTCATGGGATGCTCAGAGAGCTGGTTAAACATTATTTCTAGGTGTGTCTGTGAGTGTGTTTCCAGAGGAAATTAGCATTTGATTAGGCTAGATAAAATCCATGTCTTCCTCAGTGTGGGTGGGCATTATCCAATCCATTAAAGGCTAGAATAAGACAAAAAAGTTGAAGGAAAGGGGAACTCACTCTCTCTGTCTCACTACGTGGACTGGGACTGACACCATAGGTGCTCCTGGTCCTCAGGTCTTTGGACTCAGATCTAAACTGCACATGGTAGATGGGGGAACTTCTCAGCCTCCATAGCCAAGTGACTCAATTCTTCATAATAAATGTAGTAAGTGATAGATAGATAGATAGATAATAGATAATATTAATATAATCGATATATTATATAATATATAATTATATATACACGTAATATTATATATATACATATATGCATAATATAATTAATATATAATTATAATATATAATTAATATATAATATATTAATTAATATAGATATATTACCCCTTCGGCCCGGGGTGTGATCCTGGAGACCCGGGATCGAGTCCCACATCAGGCTCCCTGCATAGAGCCTGCTTCTCCCTCTGCCTGTGTCTCTGCCTCTCTCTCGCTCTCTCTGAATAAATAAATAAATCTTTAATAAAAAATAGATATATTAATATACTAATAGAATATAATACTCTCTGAACAGAATATATACTAACATACTAACAGAATATATTCTATTATTCTCTCTAAATATATTCAATTTATATATATATATATATATACACATACACATACTGCTACATATGGAACATGCCATTTCCTAAATAGGATATATACTAATATATTACTAGAATATAAATATATTCTATTCCTCCTGTTTCTCTGAAGACTCCTGACTCATACAAGGCCCTAGCACCAGACACAGAAGCAACAGTTTCAACTGGATTGTTTAATCACCTCTCATAATTGCTCAACTGATTTTGTTCTCAGACTGATTGAACCCTGACTGATACAGAATTTGGTATCAGTCCTTAAGGAGGGTTTCTCTGTAATGGTTCTGGGTTTCCTGGAATTGCTTCTCTAATAACATTAGATTTAAAGATACTAAAAATCTTATATATATATGTCCAGTAGTAAAGGGGACATCGGTAGTTCATGGCATGCAGTGGCAAAAAAAAAAAAAAAAAGTTACTTAAGTTATCACCTGTACTCGGGACGCCTGGGTGGCTCAGCGGTCGAACATCTGTTTGCCTTTACCTCAGGGTGTGATCCCAGTTCAGGAATCGAGTCCCACATCTGGCTCCTTGCATGGAGCCTGCTTCTCCTTCTGCCTATGTCTCTGCCTCTCTCTCTCTCTCTGTGTGTATATCTCTCATGAATAAATAAACAAAAATATTTTTTAAAAATTATCACCTGTATTCGCCTTCCAAGGTGAAGAATAAATTGGCGCATCACCCTCCTACCACTAAATACACACACAGACACACACCTAATTTTGACATGCTACCCCATTCCATTTGCCAACTAACCCAAAAAGCAGGCAGTTTTGAGTGGAGCCCAGAACAAGAAAAGACTCTGAAGCTGTTTTGCCATTTGACTCATCTGAATCCATGGTGTTAGGATTGTTTGTGGTAGATGTGGAGCATATAAGGCTCCTTTAGCAGAAGCACACATATGAGTGACTTGTAACTACAGACCCTGAGGATTGCTACATCCCTTTGCAGACTAGAATTCTAGTTTTTTGAGAAACAGTTTTTAACTTGCTACTTTCAGGCTTAGCAGCTTCTGAAAACTTGACAACAGACTATTAGGTGACAAAGTGTGATTGGAAAGATCCCTTATGGACAGTGTATTGTCTGACCCACTAAATCATAAAGTTGGCACTCACAGCATTGAAGAGAAGTGGCATAGACAAAATCTGGCTCAAGCAACCTCAGCAGAAGAAGACCTGTTCTTGTTTTGGTTTGGTTTGTTTTTTCAGGAGAGGATCTTGATGACATAACCTGTGGACATTAATGTTTCTTCAGCCTACACTGTCCCTGACCAGTAAGCTCACAACGTTATCATGCACCAGAAATAGAAGTTGCTAATGGGCCCGGCAACATAGAACTCATGAAAATGATCTGGTTTTAGCCACTGCTGTCCTACTGAATGCCCAACCTGTCAACAACAAAGACCAACACTGATATGGCACCAGTCCTCAGGAATATCAGCCAGACAGTGGTGGTCAGATGATTACATTGGACCATTTCCATCATCAAAGGGAGAGTTCTTTGTTCTCAGTGGAATAGAAGCATATTCTGGATATGGATTTGCCTTTCCGGACCTTAATTATTCACCAATCTGACATTCATAGAGCTGCAAGATGCCTTTGTCTTTATGATAAAAGCATTGCTTCTGACTGAGGAACTCAATTTATAGCAAATGAAACAAGACATTGTGGTAGAATGGCTTATGAAGGTTTAGTTTCAGGAGCAGCTGAATGGGCCTAGGGTAATGTCGCCCAGGTATAGTGTGTGTTCCAAATCAGTGACTGAATTCATAGATCAGAAAATCAAGGGTGGTAATGGTCATTTCTCTCTCATAATTATTCTAGTGACACCCTAGCAAAACATTTGCTTCATGTCCCCACAACTTTAGGTTCTGTTGTTCTAAAGTCTTGGTTCCCAAGAGAGGGCTATTCCACCAAGAGACAGAATAGTGGTTTCCTTAAACTAGAAGTTGAGACTGTCATCTGGCTACTTTGGACTTCTCAGCCTCCATAGCCAAGTGACTCAATTCTATAATAAATGTTACCCCGCCCCCCCCCCCCCCCCGCAAGGTACCGCAGTGGGCTCTCTCTGGCTCTTTGATTCCTATCTGCTGGCTGCAGTGATGGTGGGGGTACAGCGTGCAGTCCTTTCTCCTTCTCTGAGCTCCCCCCTGCCCTTGGGGAAAGTGAGAAGACTGACTAGTAGTTCAGTCATCCTCCTGGTCCCATCCCTTCCTCCAAGGCTCTCCTTGCTTTCCCTCTTGGCATCCATCTCTTATTCTCAGCTGCCTTCTCTGTGGACTTTAGGCTTATGATGGTTAGTTTTGTGTGTCAACATGACCACGTCATGGGATGCTCAGAGAGCTGGTTAAACATTATTTCTAGGTGTGTCTGTGAGTGTGTTTCCAGAGGAAATTAGCATTTGATTAGGCTAGATAAAATCCATGTCTTCCTCAGTGTGGGTGGGCATTATCCAATCCATTAAAGGCTAGAATAAGACAAAAAAGTTGAAGGAAAGGGGAACTCACTCTCTCTGTCTCACTACGTGGACTGGGACTGACACCATAGGTGCTCCTGGTCCTCAGGTCTTTGGACTCAGACCAGAACTGCACCAGCCTTCCTGGCTCTCTAAACTGCACATGGTAGATGGGGGAACTTCTCAGCCTCCATAGCCAAGTGACTCAATTCTTCATAATAAATGTAGTAAGTGATAGATAGATAGATAGATAGATAGATAGATAGATAGATAGATAGATAGATAGATAGATAGATAGATAGATAGATAGATAGATAGATAGATAGATAGATAGATAGATAGATAGATAGATAGATAGATAGATAGATAGATAGATAGATAGATAGATAGATAGATAGATAGATAGATAGATAGATAGATAGATAGATAGATAGATAGATAGATAGATAGATAGATAGATAGATAGATAGATAGATAGATAGATAGATAGATAGATAGATAGATAGATAGATAGATAGATAGATAGTATTTCCTCAAAAATTAAAAATAGAATTACCCTACGATCCAGCAATTGTACTACTGGGAATTACTCCCAAAACAAAGACACTAATTCAAAGGAATACACACACCCTTATGTTTATAGCAACATTATTTACAATAACCAAGATATGAAAGAGCCTAAGTGTCCATCAATTGATGAATGGATAAAGAAGCAGTGTGCGTGTGTGTGTATATAAATATGTATATTCTATATATATATGTAATATATCATGTATACATTATAATATATATGGAATTCTATTAATTATACTAATGTAACAATATACTTTATTATATTATTATATACTTTATATGATTATATAATATATATAATGTGATAATATAGCATCTTATATTATTATACATTGTATATATTACATCTAAATTTTATAGGTTATATATATTACATATTATATAACATGTATATATATATATGTGTATGAGAGAATCTGCTGCTCCCTCTTCCTCTGCCCCTCCTACCCCACTCATGCTCACTCTCTTGCTTGCTCTCTGTCAAATAAATAAAATCTTTAAAGAAAAAACTATGTTAACTCTATTTTGAGATAGTAGTCTTTATTTCCTTATACACTTTCCTTAATCTTGGAGAACTTGTTGAAATCTCAGCTTATATAAGCAAATTAATGGCATCCAGTGATATTTCTATTTAATCAGACAAGAGCTCTAAATCGCTAAATTCCGAAACACAATTACTGTCATTATTTAAAGAGGTACAATCATAGTATTGTCCTGTTTATACACTAAAGTTAAATGGGAGAAGAAATGAAATAAAAGTCAACACTACAAAAGTATAAATTAAGATTCTCATAAAGTTCATTTTAGAGATTCAAAATTTGACTCTATTTTTAGGAATTTAGAATGTAAATACTAAAGGTTAAACATTGTACTCTGCCTTAGAAATAAAAATATATTCACCAATCTTAATTCTACCCAAGTACTGAATAACAAAGAATTTATTTTGTTTCCCAGAGTGTTATATTTAAAGCACAATGAAACTTTAAGTTTAGCAATCCCATAATCCTCACAGCGTTAATATTGTCCTAAATTTGAAAGTGAGGAAATTAAACAAGTAATTTGCCCAAGGTCACATCCATTGGATGGCAGAGCCAGAATTTCATACCGGATCATTTGGTTCCAGAGCCTACATTCTTCAAAGGGAACACATCATCCCCCCAAATTGAATCTATAATAGAACTAATTTTCCACAGATAAGGAATGTTTCATATATAAAGTGTTGTGTATAAAACAACTATATATGTGTGTAGAACAACTGTATATATATAATATAACCTGTTTTATAAACAGACTTTTCAAAAAACTAATGTGGAAAGGGGCACCTGGGTGGCTCAGTCGGTTAAGCGTCTGCCTTTGGCTCAGGTCATGATCCCAGGGTCCTGGGATGGAGCCCGGGGTCGAGCTCTCTGCTAGGTGGGGAGTCTGCTTGTCCCTCTGCCCCTCCCCATGCTCATGCTTGTTCTTTCCTCTCTCTGAAATAAATAACTACGTTTTTAAAAAGTAAAAATGAAAATTTAAGCCAAATATTAAAATAAGGGTGAATTAGCTGGAATAGCATTTGTCTTGCCACAGCCCTCTGTCCCAAGCTCCAAAATTATCCTAAAGCTGGCACAGAGGAGACATCCAACAGGCATTAAAAAAAAAAAAAAAAAAAAGGAATGCATGAAGGATAAAAGCACATTATCCTTTTCAAGATCACATAAGAAGAGAGTTTTGTATTTTGAAATGTGTTAAAATCATAAAAGAGGAAATACTAGTTAATGATTATAACATTTATCATCTTCCATTTAATAACTAATGTTTTAAACTAAATGTTTTAAAATTTAAGTTAGTAGACTGGTTCTCAAACCTTCACTGACAGGTATTTTTCCAGGCTGTATTACCTTCTTCAAAAGATATGGAGCCAATGGATTATTTGCAAATAGCTATGCTTTGTCTCCATTATTAATAATTATTTTGAAGTTCTTTCCTTGATTATACCCCATGTGTTAAGTAGCTCTCTCTAAATATTTCCCTATTTATTACCTATTCTTTCATCCTGATGTTAATACTAACATCTTTTATTTGTGTAGTTTTTTTTTTTTAATTTTATTTATTTATGATAGTCATACAGAGAGAAAGAGAGAGGCAGAGACACAGGCGGAGGGAGAAGCAGGCTCCATGCGCCGGGAGCCCGATGTGGGATTCGATCCCAGGATCGCGCCCTGGGCCAAAGGCAGGCGCCAAACCGCTGCGCCACCCAGGGATCCCTATTTGTGTAGTTTTAATTTGAGTTTTAGCTACACTACAAATAACTTTTTAAAGTATTTTTTTAAAGATATGATTTTATTTATTTATTTATTTATTTATTTATTTATTTATTTGAGAGAGAGTGTGCACTAGAGAGCATATAAGCAGTGGGGAGGGAAAGAGGAGAGGGAGAAGCAGGCTCCCCGTGGAGCAGGAACTCCAATGCAGGGGCTCCATCCCAGGACCCTGGGATCATGACCTGAGCTAAAGGCAGACACATGACCAACTGAGTCACCCAGGCTCCCTTTCATTATTTTAATTTTTTTAATTATTTTAAAATTTTAATTGAAGTATAGTGGACATACAATATTTTATTAGTTTCAGGTGCAGAGCGTATGGCTCACCATTCATGTATATCACAAAATGCTCTCCATGATGAGCTTAGTTACCATCTGTCAGTTAGGAAGTATCTTCTAAAGCATGAGTACTTCAGGATTCAGCTCCCATCTACCAACCACCTTTAGATTTCTCTTGAAAAAATTTTGCACTTATAAACATGTTTCTTTGTATGCCTCATCTTATTTTTATTTGAAAATAAAAGAATTTTAAGTGCCTTGATTGAAAGTAATCTCTTTGAAAGGAAGATCCACGTTGCACACAAGTTTCACACGCTGTCTTGGATCTGACAAACCAGCAAGAATTTGCTGACAATTTATATTCCTTCTCATATTGTAGGTATGCAATAAATATTTATTTAAATGAATATTCAATCCAGTAAGCTCCAAAAGCACTCCAATATCAGAGCGGGTAAGCATCCTTTCAAGCCAGAAGCTCCACCACTCAAATCCAACCTAAGTAGCCTGAATAATATTCAGCACCAAGATTTGTTTTTCTTTTACTTGTCCCTTTTTCTAAGACTAAAGCCTTCAGTGTCATTGCCAAAAGTGGATAGCTCTGTAGAAGAATAAATCTTAGAGCATCTCAGCCAGAAAATCCATCATTTTATTCCCCAATTGCAGCATCACTGAATTTCACTGAAAGTTCTTGAGATGTCACATAGCGTCATCACATACCAGGTCAATTTGGTTAGCGAAGCTAGCCAAGTGAGAAAGGTGAGAAACTTAGGATGCTGATTGAGGAAGCATCTTTAGCCACTTTCAGAGAGGGCATGATTCTGGTGATACCATGCAGAGTTCTGAGCATGAACAACTACTTCTCTAAAAGCAATTAATTGGGGTACCTGAGTGACTCCATCGATAGAGCATCTGACTCTTGATTTCAGCTCAGGTCATGATCTCAGGTTCCTGGGATAGAGCACTGTGTTGGGCTCCACACTCAGGAGTCTGCTTGAAATTCTTTCTTCATCTCCCCCTCCCCCTTCCCGTCTGCTTGTTTGCTCTCTCTCTCTCTCTCTCTCTCTCTCTCTCTCTCTCTCTCTGTCGATAAATACATAAATCTTTAAAAAATAATAAAAGCAGTTAATTGCCTCTGGTAGCATAGAAAATCCTGACAGTGTGTGTATTTCCTTTTTAGAAAATAGGGCAGTTCTGTCATCCAGGCAACTTAAAACTCCTTAGGAAAAGGGAGGAAATTCAAACCACCTTATAAAGACGTTAGTATTCACCTCAAATATTCCAATTATCATTTCTCAAGGATACTAATAAAGAATGAGCAGAACAAGGTCCAGAGACTCTACAGAAATATAAATGACTTCCAAAGCAGATATTTCTTAAAACAGGTATTTTTTTCAATGGAAGTATAGTTGACACAGAATGTTACGTTAGTTTCTGCTTTACAACATAGTGACTCAACAGCTGTGTATGTGGTGCTGTGCTCACAAGTGTAGCTCCCATCGGTCCCCTCACACTATTACAACACCATTGACTACACTCTCCGTGCTGTACCTCTCATTCCCGTGATGTATTCAATCCAAACTGGACCACTGTGCCTCCCACTCCCCCTACCCTTTTTGCCCATCACCCCACCTCCCTTCTCACTGACAAACCACCAGTTCTCTATATTTATGGGCCTTTTTCTGTTTTGTTTTTATTTGGTTTTGGTTTTGGTTTTTTTTAGATTCCACATTAAGTGAAATCATATGGTATTTGTCTTTAACTTTTTTCACTTAAGTGTATTATCCCCTCGATCCACTCATGTTGTTGCAAATGGCAAGATCTCATTCTCTTTTGTGATTAATATTGCACTCTGTGTGTTTTTGTGTGTGTGCATATATGTGTGTGTATACATGTATATGTGTGTGTGCACGCCTACATGTGTATGTGTGTGCATATATATATACAGAATATATATATATCCAGACACACTACACATTCTTTATCCATGCATTTGTCAGTGGACACTTGACATTGTTTCCCTATCTAAGCTGTTAGGAATAATGCTGCAATGTATCTAGGGCGTATAATCTTTCCAGGCTGGTGTTTTTCCTTTGGATAAATATTCCAGAAATGGAATTGCGAGATTGTATGATAATTCTGTTTTTAATATTTTAAAGAACCTCCATACTGCTTTCCATAGTGGCTGCACCAATTTACGTTCCCACCAACAGTGCAACAAGGATTCCCTTTTCTCTACATCCTCAGCCACACTTTTTATTTCTTCTTTTTAATAATAGCCATTTTAACAGGTATAAGGTGCTATCTCATTGTGGTTTTGATCTTCATTTCCCTGATGATTAGTGATGTTGAGCATCTTCTCATGTGTCTATTGGCCATCTGGATGGCTCCTTTGGAAAAATGTTCAGATCTTCTGTCCATTTTTTATTCAGATTTTTTTTGATGTTGAGTTGTATAAATTCTTTCTATGTTTTGGATGTTAACTCCTTTTCAGATGTATCATCTGCAAATGACTTCTCCCATTTGGTAGGTTGACTTCAAGCTTTGTTGATGGTTTCCTTCTCTGTGCAAAAACTTTTTATTTTGATGTGGTCCCAATAGTTCATTTTTGCTTTTCTTTCCTTTGCCTGAGGAGACATTCCTAGAAAATGTTACAATGGCCAACATCAGAGAAATGACTGCCTGTGTTCTCTTCTCATATTTTTATGGTTTCAGGTCTCACATGTAGGTCTTTAGTCCATTTTGAGTTTATTTTTGTGTATGGTGTAAGAAAGTGGTCCAGTTTCATTCTTTTGCATGTAGCTTCCAAGTTTTCACAGCACCATTTATTGAAGAGACTGGTTTTTTCTCCACTGTATATTCTTGCCTCCTTTGCCATAAATTAACTGATCATATAAATGTGGGATTATTTCTGAGGTCTCTATTCTGTTCCATTTACCTATGTGTCTATTTTTGTGTTAGTACCTACTGTTTTGATTATCACCCCTATATATATTGAAACCTAGGATTGTGATAACTCCAGCTTTGTTCTCTTTCTCAAGATTGCTTTGGCTTTTCATGACCTGTTGTGGTTCCATACAAATTGTAGGGTTATATTCTGGTCCTTTTGAAAGTACTATGGTGTTTAATAAGGATGCATTAAATTTGTAGATTACTTCGGGTTATATGGAGATCTTAACAGTATGAATTCTTCCAGTCCATGAGCATGGGATATATTTCCATTTTTTCATGTCATCTTCATTTTTTTCATTAGTATTTTATAGTTTTTGAAGTACAGATCATTCATCTCCTTGATTATGTTTATTCCTAAGCATTTATTCTTTCTGGTGCAATTTTAAATGGAATTATTTTTAATTCAGATATTTTCAGATATTCTTCAAAGCAGATATTTTTGAAAACAGAGCCATAAATGTTAGTAAGAACTAAATGCAGGAGGTTTAATTTAGGACATTTTATCTTTGGTTAACTTTCAGGATTGCCAAGAGAAAAATGATTGTGAAAGCTAGCAAAAATAAGCTCCATCTTACCTGTGATTAAGTTAACGCTAGAAATTGATACTTATAAGATAAATAGCTGGTGGAACCAAAGATCAGATCCAAATGTAATCATGTAGATGCCCAAATTAATGAAGTATAGGAGTCCTAATCCACTGTCCTAAGGTTTCCAGGCAAATTCTGAGGATTACTTTGGCAAATTTGGATAAAATTTAGAGTTCTCTAATAATATACTACACAGACCAGAAACAGAAAAAAAAAGTCATGAAACTAAACAGTGGCTAAGAATGCAAGGGGAAAAATCAATAAAATGTCTAAAAATAAAAAATTCCCTTGAATCAATAATTGCAAATCTCATGAAGAGTAATAAGAGGAAAACATCAACAGTACCAACAAGAGCTCTATCAGATTGAGGATTACATTATACATTGATTTTATAAGCTTGAAATCATTTTCTAGGTCTGTACATACAGGTAGGTCATAATTTTTAAATAGTAACATACTTGTCTAAGGAAGTTATTGTAGCTTCCATAGCTGATTCATTTTAAATTAGAGAACAGCTTGGATATTTAGATAATCAGCCACTTAAAGGCTAGATATTGAAACAGCAGAATCTGAATCCTACTTGCTGTGGAGAGAAAATGTCTATTATGAAAGGAAAAATGGTGACATAAGAGAATTTGTGTAATTTCCATAATACTGCAAAAGAGAATTAGATCTCAAATGTTTAGTTTCTGACTGATTTCACTTCTTCTTGTTCATATCGTCCACTTACTTAAAAAATAAAGATAACATTAAAAATACTAATTATAGAACATATACTAAGAATAACATAATAATACCATGATTTCTGTAGTATTTTACAACTTCAAAGTAATTGGTAGAAGGACAGGTGGATGGATGAACAGAATCTAAATCCATCCTCCTAGCAACCCTGTGAGGAAAGAACCCCGCTGGACAGATGGCAAAACCAAGACTCAGAGAGACTGAGTAACTAGATCCAACACTTAGTACAAATAAAGGTATTGCAGATATACAAGACTCAGCCTGGGTCTTCTGATTTTAATCCCTGTGCTCCTTCCACTTTCACACTGGGTTGTGTGCTGGAATAAGAAATAGTGATCATTTATCTGTGAATTTGGGGGCTTTAGTTTTTTTTTTTATCTACCCAAGGAGATTTTATAAGGACAAATAAAACAAAATGTGGGTAAGTACTTTGAAAACTGAGACTTACTCTATGTGCATAAATACAAAGCGCTATATATTCTAAACAAGAAGTTTTTTTTCTACTTCATCTACAGAAATCAGATCAAAATAGCTGTCTGAAAAGTAAACCACAAACTATGATTTCACCAACTTCCTACTTTAATTTTCTCAAGCTTGGAAAAATGTTCCAAGTGCAAATAAATAAATTTTAAAAATAAAATTGTAGGACTGAAAAACTATATTGCTTTCATAATTGGAGTTAGCTTGAAAAGGTGCTATAAAATGCTCATAATTTAAACGTCATTGGTCATCAAAAGATGATCAGCAAGTTTTACAAAATCAGTTAAGGACCAGAACAATTTAAAAAAGACTGAAGTTTTATCACAAAAAGTTAAGATTTTCAATTAAGACACCAGAGCAGATTGTTGATGAATACTGTCTATCTGTTCTAATTGCCCATGTCTCAGAAGCTAGACTTTTGTTACAAATGTTTCCCTTATATCTGGTGTCCATGGATATTAAGTGAATCACAGGAAAGCATCACTTACAGTAAGAAGAGACTATAGGATCCAAACTGAATCTTTATAAAGAAAGATTTCTGAAAGGATAAAATGACTCAATAGTATTGTCCAAAATGTATTTTCTTTTTCTTTTGGGATTTGGGCAATTGGTTCATACACAGATATTTTATTTTGTTTTATGTTTTTGGCTTTAACAATCGCACAGAGCACTGGTGTTGAAATCACCAGTATATCATGTAACTAGTCACCTTTAGGACAATAGAGACATCCTAAATTGATTTTGCAAGAGACATTGTCTGATTCTTTGTTTCATAATGTGATGAAGGATTTATCTTCCATCCACTTTTGAACACCTAAGTGAGAGTGATGTGCTCACTCATGTGAACCCCCTGTTCTTTAGATGTGTGTTGCCACAAACTGAATAGTCAGGCTGGCTGCCAATTTATGCTCTTCTCCTGAGTGGTTACATGTTGAAGGGGTCACTGCTGGCCTAGAAGAGCCTATCTGATTGCAGGAGGACTGTTCACTCACACACACCACAGTCAGCTCATCATAAGTGTGTCCCCAAGCTCTTCCTACCCAAACACACAAGAACCTGCCTAAGTCACAGAGGACAACCCGTTGTTTCTGAGTAGTTGGTTACTTCATTCTCTTCCCAGAAGGAAGAACAAGATGGGAAATTTCTAAAATTTGTGTACATTTCTTGGGAAATAAAACAGGGAAAACAGATGTCATGTAGAGGTCTTTTTCTCCAGAAGATATGAGACAAGTGACCCAGAGGGTTTAGGACAAGGGAGGCACGCTTTCATGAGGACACCGTTTCCTCGGTCTGTGATGTCTGTCATCACTGGCTGTGTCTGTGTTAATGTACCCATAGTTCTTATTGCTAGTCGGTTTCATTGCAATCCAATCTCCAGCTTCATTGTGAGTTTAATAATTGTGTGAACAAAAGGATACCAGAATCAAAAAGGACTCACAGATATTATTCAACCCCATCATTTTACTGATGCAAAAACAGTCCAGGGAGATGATGACTTATCTTCAATTATAAATCCATTCAGTAAGGAAGACCTGGAGTCCAGTTTCTGGATCCATTCTCTTCCCAAGCTCCTCCCACACTTTCCTGTAGGACCTGATAATGTTTGTCCCTAACACAAGAGCACTCGACTGTGAGCACATGCAGACACTTATACTTGTTTCTCCCTCATCTCTGTTGCTAAACCCACCTCTTTCATCATGCCTTGCCCCTGACCTCTGTCCTGACATTTCTAAGTTAGGAAAGGAAGCTTCCATCTCTCCCTTCCACACCACTCCTCCCCATTCTCACAGGATCCCAAGGCGGTCAGAACTTAGAACAAGGCAGCTTCCTCTTGGGAGCTCATCAATGTCAGATGACCCAGCAATTCTGAGAATTACTTCAGTATATTGTGGTTTGAATGATTTTGTGGGCCAGCACAGAAGCCAAAATATCATATCATATATTCTTTTAAGACATTTATCAGTGAATTTCTGAAATATAATATGTTTATAAGTTCAAGACTATCTTTTTTGCTGACGCACAACAGATACAATTAGGAACCAGATACACATGTGACCTCTACTAAGAGATCAAAACTAATGATGGTGATTAAAAGGCACTGAAGAGCGGGAAGTAAGAAACAGAAGGGAAGAAAAAAGAGAAGGCAAAGGAAGAGAAGGAAAGAGAGCAAAGAGAAGATGAAGGCCGGGATACAGTGAACAGAATGGCCAAGGGCTCAGTCAAGGTAGCTATGGACACATTCAATGGGACCTAGCCTGGAGTACTAGTGACCTGATGTGAGCATGGCCACAGGTCATGAGAAGGCAGTGAGCCTCAGCCTTCGTTATCTGAGCAATGGCTACAAAAAAAGAAAGAGCCAAACCCAGTACAGACAACTATCTGCTTGCCAATAGTAAAAGAGAAAAATTGACATTGGTGGTTCCAGTACTTAGATTTGGCATAAATTCTAGTTCAAGTTGCGAATAATAATGCTTCCATCTATCAACACCCTCATTTCATTTCTCAAAAGTGATGTTCATGTGTGTATACATAAGGAAAAATACATTAGCCTGTGTATTTATGTTTTGTACACTTTACTGTGTGTGTTATGCCTCGATTTAAAAACAGTCTTTTTTAAGCTGGCACGCATGCCTGAGACTAAGCAGCTTAAAAACAGCCCTGGGCCATCCCAGGTCTAAACTCAGATCTCTGAAGCCCTAAGTCCATGTTCCCTCCATACTCATTGCAGCTTCTCTAAGTAGAAATGCAGGATGGATAGAGATAACACTGTGTAGGCCTGAGAGAAGCAAGTGCAAGCACTCTGGCATGGAACAAGAGTTACACTCAAGCATGTAACACAGCGTGGATGCTCCAGTCTTACAGTCATTCTGGGGAACTTTTTATGTCATTTTATTTCTTACAATACTGAGAGTTTACCCCACCATGTACCAGATTTTTTTAAAAAAGACTTTATTTATTCATGAGAGATAGAGACAGAGAGAGAGAGAGAGAGAGAGAGAGAGAGAGAGAGAGAGAGAGACAGAGAGAGAGACAGAGGGAGAAACAGGCTCCATGCAGGGAGCCTGATGTGGGACTCAATCCCAGGTCTCCAGGACTACTCCCTGGGCCAAAGGCAGGTGCTAAACCACTGAGCCACCCAGGAATCCCCCCATGTACCAGATTTAAAAATAATAATAAACTACCTCAGCTAAGTATCTCTCTAAAATATTATGGTGGCCCTATCTTCAGAAACAGAACACACCATATGGGGTTGGACCTTTCCTTGAATGCTCAGGATCATAATTAAGAAATACATCATTGGGCTATGCTGTTTTCAGGAGCAATTAATGGTGAGCAGAGCTATTTGCTTCTTAACAACTTGCCCCCCAAAGGTTGTATTGTTTAATTTCTCAGACCTACTTTTAGTGAATCTATTTCAACCAATGCTGTTGGCCACATGTGCTGTTCCTCTAAATGTGTCAGTCATCCCCCTAGTTTATGGCTTAAAACCTGGATGCTACTAGCCTCACTGTTGTACAGTTCTCTAAAAACAAATCAGCTATAGGAGAAAGCCTGTTATTATTTTTGCTTATTTCCATTTATTGGCTGTATTCTAGATAGGTTAGATGGCCAGATAAGTGAATTTTGAATAGGCAAGATATTATTGGACTCTTGCTTATTTATTTTTTTTTTAGTGAAACCTTACTTAAGCATAATGTACATAGAGAAAAACACACAAATTATAAGTCTACAGTTCAATGGTTTTTAACAGATTTCAACAACAAAAGAAGTTGTTTTGGAGCACCTGGGTGGCTCAGTCAGTTAAGCATCTGACTCTTGAGTTTGGGTCAGGTCATAATTTCAGGGTCCTGGGATCGAGCTCCATGTCATGCTCTGCTTCAGGCTCTGTGCTCAGGAGAGATTCTCTCTCCCTCTCCCTCTGCCCCTCCTCCCATACACTCTGGCTCTCTCTCTAAATAAATAAATCTGTTTTTTAAAAAATTGAAGTTGTTTTTAAAACACTTTTGTTAGGTATACCTAGATAAAGCACATAGCATCACCTACTTTGTCCTTTTCAAAGCATGCGCTATTTTCCATATGCAAAGTATCCTTTCCCACATGTGTGAGGCTAAGAAAATAGGTATTTTCTGTATTTGACAAATATGGAAAATAGAGGCTTGGATAACCGACTTCTCAGATCACAGAGCAGAGAGCAAAGATATTAATCGCACTGTTCCAGTGCAGGAATCTTCCCATTATTATGCAATGAAATTTACTCAGAAGGAGCAAATACAGTAGTATCAATTCTAGAATCAAAATGTGGACGGGAGAGAGCAGACATTCGGCCAGCACCTAAGAGCCTGATGGGCGTTTGATGCCTGTGTCTGCTCTTATTGACTAGTGTCCCTGAGACACGGGTGTTAAGCATTTTGAATTTTTTCTCTGGGAAGTCAAATGTCAATATGCTCTTTTGAGGCAGGGCAGGGGGATAAATAATCCTGCCATTATACTAGATTTCCAAAAGAAAGTTCAAAGCTTAGATGCCTTACTTAGCATTCTTATTTCTTTGTCATTTCTTCTATTCTCGTCTTTGCATCTTTTATCCCTAATACCAGCACAAAAATTTAATTGGAAGGGAAAAAGTGACCAATCATAAGAACTTTTGATAAGCATCCCCAAAAACTCCTTGGAATAAGCTACTTCTATCTGTTTCAAATTACCACCTATCCTAGGGAGCCTCAAATGGTTTGAATCGCAACAGTGGTACATCTGAATAAAAAGCCCAATTCCACAAATATGAAAGTTCAAAAGCTTCACAAATTAAAGCTCACTACAGGTCTCTCCGTTAGCTACAGAAATGTATTTTATAGATTTCCCTACTAAAAAATTGCTTAGCACATGAACGGAATACAAAATACAAAGTAGTTTGGAAGGTGCACTTCTTACAATTCTTTTTCATAAAACAGAAGCAGTAGAATTATTTCAGGCATGTGGATATTTTTTTAAATGGAAGTTCCTGCAAGATCCAAACTTCCCAAGTGCTGGAGCTGCTGCTACTAACAAAGCAGAATGGGCTCTAGGGGCAAACTGTGAATTTTATTCCCTGCTCTACCTCTTAGAGTATGCACGACCAATCAGTGTCCTCAGTCCCTCCTTTGCGAAGAGGCTAGCAGTGGCATCCCACCGCTGGGCTTCCCAAAAAATTCAGTTAACAGCTTTCAGAACTGTATCTGGCCCACAGGAAACTGCTTTTATTGCTAGAAGGGAAGAAGCCTCTTTGTTTGTACAGGGGAACAAAGAAATGCATTGGACAGGTCACAGCAAAAGTCCTATTATCAAACCCTGGTCCAAGGAATTAAAATAATCAGTAATGCAACAAAGAGATTGCAAAGCAGATTAACCTGTCATAAGCAGAGCCAGCACTCCCAGACCCCAGAGATAGAAGGGACTGGCAAGAAATCAGCCATAATGAGAAAGCAGGCTTCCCCCACAGCTTTGCTCCTGGGGATAAAAAAGATAATTCTTTTTTTTTTCTTTTAAGATTTTATTTTTAAGTAGTCTCTACACTCAGCATGGGGCTCAAACCTACAACCCCAAGATCAAGAGTCACATGCTCCAACTGAGCCAGCCAGGCACCCCAAGACAGATAATTCTTAAACCATGCTCACAGCACTGTGTTTTCTCATACCCTCTTTTTCTTTTTTTCACCCAATTTACTTAAACTAAACCAAAAGCAAAACAACTCACTCGTTTCTTTCATCCTCCCACCCCTACCCCCAGCCCTGGCAACCATCAATGTGTATCTATGAGCTTGGGTTTTTGCAGGGGTTTTTGTTGGTGTTGTTGTTAGATCCCACATTAAGAGAGATCATATAGTATTGGTCTTTCTCTGATTTATTTCACTTAAGTTTAATGCCCTCAAGGTCTATCCATGTTGTCACAAATGGCAAGATTTCTTTCATATATATATATTATATATGTGTATATATGTATTATATATGTATGTATATATGTGTATATATACATATATTGCACTTTGTGTGTGTATGTGTATATATGTTTTTTCTTCATTCACCTGTTGATGGACATTAGGCTGTCTCTGTATCTTGGGCATTGTAAGCAATGCTACAATGAACATGGGGGTGCAGGTATATTTTTGGTTTTTTTGAATAAATGCCTCGAAGTGGAATTGCTGGATCATATGGTAGTCCTATCTTTAATTTTTTGAGGAACCTCCATATTGTTCCACAGTGGCTGCACCAGTTTGCATTCCAGCATAGAGTTCCCTTTTCTCCACATCCTCACCAAAACTGTGACTTCTTGTTGATAATAGCAATCTGATGGGTGTGAGGTGGGTTTTGATTTGCATTTTCCTGATGATGAGAGATGTTGAGCATCTTGTCACGCACCCATTGGCCACCTGGATGTCTTCTTTAAAAAAAAAAAAAAATTCTATTCAAGGGCTCCTGGGTGGCTCAGTTGGTTGACTGAGCAACTTTTGATTTAGACTTGGGTCCTGATCTCAGGGATTGAGTCCCGAGTCCTCTGCACTCTGTTTAAGGATTCTCTCTCCCTCTCCCACCACCTCTCCCCCCTTTCGAGTGCACACTCTCTCTCTCTTTCTCTCTCTCTCTCTTTCAAAAAACAGTCTATTCTGATCTTCTGCCCATTTTTAAATAATTTTTTTTGCAACTGAGGTGTATAACTTCTGTGTCAATTTTAAATATTAGCTCCTTATCAAATATGATTTGCAAACATATCCTCCCATCCAGCAGGTTGCCTTTTCATTTTGTTGATGGTTTCCTTTCCTGTGCAGAAACTTCTTAGTTTGATGTAGTCCCACTTCTTTATTTTTGCTTTTGTAGCTTTTGGTGTCAGATTCAAAAGCTCATCACACAGACTGTGTCAAGGAGCTTCCTGCCTATGTTTCTTCAAAAGCCTCTTGAAGGCAGAACTTCTCTAGTTTAAGCCAATCGCATGTGAAATAAGGTTATTCAGTTCGTGTTATCAGGCAATAATCAAGTTAATTCTTAAACGACTCCCTATTCCAAGTATTATAGTGAAAAGGAGGGCCCTCCCAGGAGAGAGCTAAAGGAAATCACAGCATTGATCAACTATTTTATTAGAACAAAAATACTACTTTTGACAGAGGTACAAGTGCATGGTTCCTTCTCTCTGCCCCCACCTCCAAAATGTCAGCTTCTAAATAAAGAACTCGGCACCTCATCATCTCTTGAGGATCTGAACATCCCATGTCCTATGGAAAATCATCCCCGGTCTCCCACCAAAGATAAACCAATTTCAACTCATTGCTTGGAGGATAAAGCAAGTTTAACTCGAACACAAAATCCCCTCTAGTAGTATATTATATGTAAATATACTCTTTACTGCAATATTTCTATTTTTAAAATGGAAACCTATTTAGCTTGAAGGAATAACAATCATGTGTGGGAGCCCTGGGAGTCTTTTTAAGCAGTCTAAAAACTGAAAACTTTCCTGACAACAAAACTAAAGGAAAGCTCATTTCACAGCCTTATTTTTTTTCTCCTATTTTAACAAAGCAAGGGAAGACAAATTATATGTCAAGCCAAGCCATTGATAAATTCATTAATCTGATTTGGAAGGACTTTTTTTTCAGATTTTATTTATTTATTCATGAGAGAGAGAGAGAGAGAGAGGCAGAGACACAGGCAGAGGGAGAAGCAGGCTACCTGCAGGGGGCCCGACTGGGACTCGATCCCGGGACCTGAGCCAAAGGCAGATGCTCAACCACTGAGCCCCCCAGGCGCCCCAATCTGGAAGGCCTTCTTTTTTTTTTAATTAATTTTTATTGGTGTTCAATTTACCAACATACAGAAAAACACCCAGTGCTCATCCCGTCAAGTGTTCTGGAAGGCCTTCTTGAGGAACTTTCTGCCACCTGTATCTGATGTCTCTCAATCCAATAAACCTCAGAAGCTGATCACTGTACAGTGGGGTTTTTCCCCTAAAAAGAGAAACTGACTCTGGCAAAGTGTTCGGTCCTTAAGGGACTTGAGACCCCCTGTCTCATTGTGGGGGGCTGGGGGTGGGGAGGAAGAAGAGAAGGGGGGGAACCCTCCAAGGACAGCAAGTTAAAGGAAAAGCAAAGTGACGGGCTTCTGTCTCTCTCTCTCTTGGGAAAAAGCGCTCAAAGTCCTCGGGTTTTTTAAATAAAGAATTCACTTTAGCAAAAGCTAACTGACAGCGGGGGAGGGGGCCGCGTTCTGCCCGGGAACGGGGGCGGGGGGGGCCGTCGGGTGACCGTGGGGGGCTGCCCGGCCCCGGGAGCCCCTACCTGCGTTCCTCAGCTTCTTGTTCCGATACACGGACAGGATGACCAGGAGGCTGCCCAGGACGTCCACCACGATGGTGAAGATGAGGACCACGGCGAGCGTGCAGGCCACCCACGGGGGGCGCGGCCCCGCGGCGCCCTCCCCGCCGCCCGCCGCCCGCTGAGAGGCGTTGAGCAGCGCGCTGCCGTTGCCCTTGGGGGGCCCGCCCGGCGCGCCCCACGGCCCGGCCATCGCGCCCTCGGAGCGCAGCGCCGCGCCCCCCTCCTCCGCCCCCGCTCAGGGCTCCGCGGGGCCTGCCCGCGCCCCCGCGCCCGCCCGCTGGCGAGCGCTCCTCCGCGCCGCCCCGGCGGGGACCCCGCACCTGCAGCCCCGGCGGGACCCCTGCACCTGCAGCCCCGGCAGAGACCGCGCACCTGCAGCCCCGGCGGGACCCCCGCACCTGCAGCCCCAGCGGGGACCCTGCACCTGCAACCCCGGCCCGCCCGCGGACACCTGGCGGGGACCGCGCACCTGCAGCCCCGGCGGGACCCCTGCACCTGTAGCCCTGGCGGGGACCCCGCACCTGCAACCCCGGCGGGGACCGCGCACCTGCAGCCCCGGCGGGACCCCTGCACCTGCAGCCCCGGCGGAGACCGCGCACCTGCAGCCCCGGCGGGACCCCCGCACCTGCAGCCCCAGCGGGGACCCTGCACCTGCAACCCCGGCCCGCCCGCGGACACCTGGCGGGGACCCCGCACCTGCAGCTCCGGCGGGGACCGCGCACCTGCAGCCCCCGCGGGGACCCCGCACCTGTAGCCCCGGCGGGGACCCCGCACCTTGTAGCCCTTGCGGGACCCCTGCACCTGCAGCCCCGGCGGGGACCCCGCACCTGCAACCCCGGCGGGGACCTCGCACCTGCAGCCCCGGCGGGGACCGCGCACCTGTAGCCCCGGCGGGGACCGCGCACCTGTAGCCCCGGCGGGGACCCCGTACCTGCAACCCCGGCGGGGACCGCGCACCTGTAGCCCCGGCGGGACCCCGCACCTGCAGCCCCAGCGGGGACCCTGCACCTGCAACCCCGGCCCGCCCGCGACACCTGGCGGGGACCCCGCACCTGCAGCCCCGGCGGGGACCGCGCACCTGTAGCCCCGGCGGGGACCGCGCACCTGTAGCCCCGGCGGGGACCCCGTACCTGCAACCCCGGCGGGGACCGCGCACCTGTAGCCCCGGCGGGACCGCGCACCTGCAGCCCCCGCGGGGACCCCGCACCTGTAGCCCTGGCGGGGACCCCGCACCTTGTAGCCCTTGCGGGACCCCTGCACCTGCAGCCCCGGCGGGACCCCGCACCTGCAGCCTCGGCCCGCCTGCGCGCGGACACCTGGCGGAGACCCCGCACCTGCAGCCCGGCCCGCCCGCGGACACCTGCCGCCTCCGGCCCACCCCCCCCCCCCCCCCCCCCCCCCGGGGCCGTGCCGGCAAGCCCGTACCCACAGCGCCCCCGTGCGGGAGCTGTTCGCACCGCGCCGCCGGGAGCGCGGGCAGCCCCAGGCGGAGGGAGGAGCCAAGGCCCTGTGGCCGACCGGTGTGGCACCATCCGCACCATCGGGGGACAGAAGCCGTGCTCCCCAGCTCCCCCCGCGCCCGCCCCCACCCCACGGACTGCAGGGGCCAGCCAGGATTTCCATGATGTTCCCCCCAAGAGCTCCTTTTATCCTGATATTTCTTGAACGCTGCCCTTCACATCCGTGTATGTCAACTACCTTTCAATTAAAAATAGAAAGAAGTTATCCAATTTATAAATTCCAAGTTCCTGGGGCACCCGGGGGGCTCACTGGTTGAGCGTCTGCCTGTGGCCCTGGTCGTGATCCCGGCGTCCTGGGATCCAGTCCCACATCGGAGCCCGCTTCTCCCTCTGCCTGCGTCTCTCATGAATGACTTAAATAAAATCTTTTTCCAAGAATTCCAAGTTCTTGTCCCCAACCCCTGTGCATGCCTCTGGCTGCTGCCCCAGGTAGTCAGAAGGAGAATGAGGACGCTTGAAATGTCAGCTTGAGATGACGGAAGATTGCACCTGGAAGGCCGATCCAAAGCAACTATATAAACTTTTCATCTCGATTTCAAATGTCAGTGGATCGACTAGTTCTATAGGAGCCTCAGTCTTGCTTCAACAACCCACAGAGGCGGATATTCTCTGGCAGATTTCTTTCCGGAGTAGGACAGATCCTAGACACCTCTAGGCACCACACCCGCTCTCTCTCCCTGTGGACCCCCAAGTTTATGTTTGGCGCATACTCACCTGTAACCTTTAAAAACATCTTCACTTGGCCATTGAAGGTGTCCAGGAATTCTGCGACCTCATTATGCAACTACTGGCCACCAGGTCTTGGAAATGATTCCAAAAAAATTTGAAGTGTGACAAGACAACAGCAGCTGGAACTTTTCAATAAAGCAGCCAAAGACTGGTACTTATTAAGGAAATAAATAAATCCACGCCTAACCCAGGGTACCCCAGCTTCCATTTTCTCTTTGAGATCAATTCCCTTGCGTTCATTACTGTACTTGTTCATGAAGTGTCTTACATACTTGGCTCTGTGCTCATAGTCTTCCCCTCCAAATGGCAGCGTGGGCTGTGCATGCGTAAGGGAGATGCAGAAGTGAAATGCAGAGTTCACAAAAGAGGAGAGCGTTGAGGAAGGAATTTAGAAATTAATAGACACATTAAATGAGTTGAATAAGAGGATTTTTTAAATTACTAAATATTATTTCTTAGAAAAGTTTTAGGCTTACAGCAAAACTGAAAGTACAGAGATTTCCCATATATCCCCATCCCCACACATGCACAGTCGTGCCCACTAACTACATCCCACACTGCGGTGGTACATTTATGATGATCTGTGAACCCAGCCTGATTCACCACTGCTGTCCCAAGTCATAGTTGACAGTAGGGCTCATTCTTGGTGTTCTACATTCTGCGTGTTTGGTCAATTGTCTAATGATGACGTGTCTCCACCATTACACTATGTTCACTGCCTAAGAATCCTCTGTGCTCTGCCTTTTTTTCCCTCTCTCTCCTATCCCTCAGAGCCCCTGACCTTTTAAGTGTCTCCATAGTTTTTGGCTTTTCCTGAACATCCTATAGTTGGTATCACACTGTATGTGGCCTTGTCAGATTGGCTTCTTTCACTTAGTAACCTATCTTTGAGTTTCCTTAATGCCTTTTCATAGCTTAATAGCTCATTCTTTTTAATGCTGAGTAATGTTCCATTGTCTGGATGGACCCCAGTGTACTTATCCATTCACCTGAAGAAGGGCATCTTTGTGGCTTCCAAGTTTTGGCAATGAAGAAAGCTGCAATAAACATCCTTGTGCAGGTTTTTGTATGGATATAAGTTTTTAGCTCCTTTGAGTAAATACCAAGGAGCACCACTGCTGGAGCATATGTTAGGAGTGTGTTTAGAACCTGTCTCCCAAAGTGGCTGTACTATTTTGCATTCCCCCCAGTGATGAATCCACATCCCCATCAGCACTTGATGTTATCAGTGTTCCAGATTTGAACCATCCTAACAGGTGTGTAGTGGTATCTCATTGTTTTAATTTGCGGTTTTCCTAATGATATATGATGTTGAAAATCTTTTTCATGTGCTGACTTATTATCTGTGTGTCTTCTTCGGTGAAGTGTCTATTCAGGTTTTTGGCTCATTTTTAAAATCACATTATTTGTTTTCTCACTGTTTAGTTTTAAGGGTTCTTTATGTATTTTAGACAACAGCCCTTTATCAGATGTGTCTTTTGTAAATATTTTCTTCCGGTTTGTGGCTTATCTTCTCATTCTCTTCATGTAGTTGTTCACAGAGCAGAGGTTTTTAATTTTAATAAAGTGTAGCTTATCAATTATTGCCTTCATGGATTAAGTCTTTGGTATTGTATCCAAAATTCATCTCCACACCCAAGGTCATTTAAGAGTCGTCCCATGTTATCTTCTAGAAGTTGTAGAGTTTTACATTTTACATTCAGGTCTATGATCCACTTGAGTTAATTTTGCAAAAGGCACAAAGTCAGTGTATTTGCACGTAGATGTCCAGTTGTTTCAGCACCATTTGTTGAAAAGTCTATCTTTGTTTCACTGTATCACCTTTTGGTCCTTTTCAGATATCAGTTGACTGTATTGGTGGGTCTGTTTCTGGATCTCTGTTCTAATCCATCAGTGTATTTGTCTATTCTTTCACAAATACCACACTCTCTTGATGACTGTAGCTCTGTGGTAAGTCTTGAAGTCAGGTAGTGCCATTCCTCTGACTTTGTTCATCTCCATTAATACTCAGCTGGTTATTCTATCTCTTGCCTCTCCACATAAATGTTAGTATCCGTGTGTCTACGGACACAAAAGAATTTGCTGGGATTTTAATTCACATTGCATTGAATCTATAGATATAGGTGGGAAACTGACATCCTGACAATATTGAATTTTCTGATGTATGAACACAGGTTATGTCCGCATTTTTTAAGTTCTCCTTGGATATCTTTCATCAGAATGTTGTCATTTTTCTCATCTAGATATACATTTTTTAGATGTATACCTAAGTATTTCATTTTTAGGGGCACTAATGTGGAAATGGTAATATATTTTTTATTTCAAATTTTACTTCTTCATTACTGGTATATAGAAAAGCAATCAACCTTTGTATGTTCGCCTGGTACTGTGCAAGTTTGTTATAACTGCTTATTAGTTCCAGGCATGTTTTCGTGTGTCTTCTTTGGGGTTTTCTACATAGACAATCATGTCATCTGTGAAAAAGACAGTTTTATGTCTTCCTGCCCAATCCGTATACCTCTTTTTTTTTTAAGATTTATTTTATTTATTTATGATAGTCACAGAGAGAGAGAGGCAGAGACACAGGCAGAGGGAAAAGCAGGCTCCATGCACCGGGAGCCCGACGTGGGATTCGATCCCGGGTCTCCAGGATCGCGCCCCGGGCCAAAGGCAGGCGCCAAACCGCTGCGCCACCCAGGGATCCCCCAATCCGTATACCTCTTATTTCCTTTTCTTGTTTTACTGAATTAACTATCGATTCCAGTATGATGTTGAAAAGTAGTGGTAAGAGGTCGCATCTTTGCTTTGTTCCTGATCATAGTGGAAAAACTTCTGACTTCTTACTATTAAAGAATGATGTTAGCTGTAGCTTTTTTTTGTAAATGTCCTTTGTCAGGTAGAGAAAGTTCCCTTTATTCACAGTTTACTAAGAGTTTTTATCATTAATGAGTATTGGATTTTGTCAAATTCTTTTTCTGCATCGATTTCTATGATCATGTGATTTTTCCTTTTTAGCTTATTATTGTGGCAGATTACGTTAACTGATTTTCAAACGTTGAACCAGGCTGATCTACATGGGATTTATCCCACATATATGCTATAAATTTCTCTCTAAGCACTCCTTTCAATATATTCCACAAGTTTTGATATTTTCATTTAAAATTATTTTTTAATTGCTCTAAAGTTTTCCTCTTTGACCAATGTATTATTTAAAAATGTGCTGTTTAACCTCCAAGAATTTGGGGATTTTCTGTCTATCTTTCTGGTATTAATGTCTGGTTTAATTTCAGTGTGGTCTGAGAGCAGATAATGTATGGTTCCTAGTCTTTTAAATTTGTTAAGATGTGTTTTATAACTCATAATGTGATCTAACTTGGTCAATATTCCCCGTGAACTTGAGAAGAATGTGGAATGAGCTCTTGTTGGATTTTGTAGTCTGCGGATGTCAACTATGGCTAGTTGATTGATTGGGTTCTTGAGTTCAAGAATATCCTTACTGATTCTTTGCATTCTGGATCTGTCCATTTCTGATAGAAAAATGTTGAAGTATCCAACCATAATAGTAGATTCATCTATTTCTCCAGTTTTATCAGTTTGTGCCTAATGTATTTTGAGGCTCTGTTGTTAGGCTGCATACATGTGAAGGATTGCTATTTCTTCTTTATCATTATATAATGCCCCTCATCCCTCAAAAGTCTGAAGTCAGCTCTGCTTAAAATTACTATAGCTGTTCCTGTTTCCTTTTGATTAGTGTTAGCGTAATATATCTTTCTTCAGCCCCTTAATTTTGATCTACATATGTCCTTATATTTAATGTGGGCTCTTTGGTAGACAACATATTGCTGGGTCTTGTTTTTTGATCCTCTCTGACAACCTCTGTCTTTTAAGTGGTATACTTAGACTATATATGTTCAAGGTGATTATCGATACCATTGGATTAATATCTACTATACTCCTAGTTTTTCTATTTTTTGCATTTGTACTTTGTCATTTACTCTGTCTTTTGCTTTAGTTGAACATTTGATATGATTTCATTATCTCCTTTCTTAGCATATCAATTCTTCTATTTTTTAAAAAAAATTAGTGGTTATCCTAGAGTTTGCAATGTACATTTTTAACTAATCCAAGTCCACTTTTAGATAAGACAATACCTCTTCGTGGGTAGCATAGGTACCTTATAATCACAAAATATTTCTAATTTCTCTCTCCCATCCTTTGTATCATTACTGTCATTCATTTCACTTAGCTAGAAGCATTTATAAGTATATATGAGTACATAAGCATACATAATCAAATACATTGTTGCTCTTAAAATTTTGAGCAAACCCTAATCAGTTTGATCAATTAAGAATAAGAAAAAGAAGTTGTTATTTTACCTTTCTTCATTCTTGGATACTCTTCCTTTCTTTATGTAGATCCCAGTTTCTGACCTATATTTTCCTTCTTTCTAAAGAAGGTCTTCTAACTTTTCTTGTAAGCAGGCCTACTGGCAATAAGTTCCCTCAATCTTTAAGAAAGTCTTTGTTTGCCTTTGCTTGGAGAATAATATCTTGGTACAGAATTCTAAGTTGTTTTTTTTCCTCTCAACATTTTTAGTATTTCCCTTTACTCTCTTTTTGCAGGTATAATTGTTATATTTGTTCTGCCACAGGCAAGGCATTTTTCCCTTTTTTTGATCTTTAATTTTCTGCAGTTTGAATATACCTAGATATTGAAGGGCAGGAGAGTTATTTTTTTTTTTTGCTTGTTTGTTGCTGGGGGTGGCGAGTCGGGTGGGGGGGGAGGGGCTTGCATTTATCCTACTTCCTATTCTCCAAGTTTCCTGGATCGGTAGTCTGGTGTTAGACATTAATTTTAGGGAAATTCTCAGTCATTACCGCTTCAAATATTGTTTCTGTTTCTTTCTTTTCCTTCTGATAGTCTCATTACATATATCTTATGCTTTTTGTAGGTATCTTACAGTTGTTGGACATTCTGGGTTTTTTCAGGATTTTTTTTCTCTTTCCTTTTCCATTTTAGAATTTTCTCTTGTTGTATCCACAAATGAAGAGATTCTTTCCCCAGCCATGTCCAGTCTACTAATGAGTCTACCAAGACATTCTCCATTTCTCTTTACAGTGGTTTTGATTTCTATCATTTCTCTTCTTAGAATTTCCACCTCTCTTCCTACTTTATCCATGTGTTCTCACATGCTGCCTACTTTTCCATTAAAGCCCTTAGCATATTAATCCTATTTTTAAAAAAAAAGTCTGATCTGATAATTCCAACATTCCTACTATCACTCTGTTTCTGATGCTCCTTCTCTTCAAACTAGATTTGTCTTTTAGTTTGCCTTGTAATGTTTTGTTCAAAGGTAAACATGACCTATTTTATCCAATAGAGAAAAGGAACTGTGGTAAAAAGGCACTTAGTGAAGTAGTGGTGAGGCATGCGAGGAGGACAAGTGTCCTGTAAGCCTCCGATGAGGGCTGTTAGTGAGCCTGTACCCTTGAACCATGAACTTCTCTTGTCACGCCCCCTTACCCCCACCTTTTGTGGGACAGGATGGCTGGAAGGGATTGAATATTTATATTTCCTTTCCCCCACGTGAAAATTGAGAGCTGCTAGGAGTTGGGTATTTCTCTCCCCCACCCCAGGTATGTAGGTTAGGCTTCGATAAAACCCTAGCAGTGTAGATTCTGGTTAACCAGTTTCTCCCGAGGGTTGGCCTTGTTAAAAAGAACAGAATACTTTGGCATATTTCAAAATGTGTTTTCTCCTCACCCTGCTGGGAGCAGTAGAGCATTTTTTTTGTGATCTTTTCTGTGAAGGCCTGAAAGGGTAAACTCACAGAGGTGTGGAGGCCCTCTGTAACTGAGTCCTTCTGGAGTTTTTAACTCTCAGACATGTCTACACAGAACCTCGGGTAAATTGATTACACTTCAGATTTTCCTGTCTCACCTTGTGGGTTCCTACTCTGCTGAGCTGTGATTCTCTGTATCCACCTGTCCCTCTCTCCAGTTGTGGGGGCAGTGGTTTGCCTTGTGCCCTCACTTCTCTTATGGCTCTAGGAAGCATTGCTGATTTTTCATCTTGTTTAGGATTTTTACTTGCAGTTAGAATGGAGTGGCGACTTCTAAGGTTCTTATATGCCAGAAATAAGTATTTACAAAAATAGTTGATTATGACCAAATGGAGTTAATTCCAGAAAAGAGGATTTGTAGAGCATTAAAATATATTAATATACGTTACCATATCAATAGATCAAAGGACATAAATCACATGATCTTCTTAATTCATGCTAAAATAATATTTAAAAATTCTGTACCCATTCCCAATTTTTAAAACTTTCTATAACTTAAATAAGAAAAGAGTGAATACCATAAAGAATATTTCAAAATAATGTCTATCTTAGACTTAAAAAGAAATACAAAAGTTACCTTCCTCAAGGCTGGGTAGAAGAAGGAATGTCTGCTAATATCACACCTATTTAGCATTGTGCTGGATGCTTCTGATAATGAAGTGGGATTTTTAAAAAGTGTGAAAAATCAATATTTGCAGGTGGTAGGAGTATATATGTACTTTCTTAAATTCCAAGAAAAAAATGAAAGCACATAACAAGAAGATCTGCTATATATATAATCACAACCAGTATAAAATTACTGGGAACTGGTTTCATCAGCATTGTGCAGGGCAATGTGTAAATATTTTTTGAAAAACTCGAAACCTTGCTGAGGATCATGAAAGAAAACACAAAGGGAGAGACACACCATGTTCCTGGATTGCAAGCTTAAAAATTAATTTCCCAAATACTTTCTACCAGCCCAACAAAAATACCAATAGAGATTTTAAAAATCATGAAACTTCTTAAAAGAAAGTGTAGCAAAAAGGATTTGAATAAATGAGCGGGAGAGGGCTTGAGCGGCCAACATTAAAATGTCCATTAAAAGTTCCAATAACCAAAAAATAAAATAAAAAAATTAAAAATAAATAAAAGTTCCAATAACCAAAAGCATGTGAAAGTCATCAACAATTGAAGATAATATAAGGTATAGGTTTGATAAGGTTCATGTTTCACATCAGTGGGGGAGAGTTGGAATAGTTAAAAAAAAAAAGATTCATTTAAAGAAAATATAGATTTAAAAAAATAAAAGACAATGTAAGTAAGTACTTATGTAACCTTGGGGTGGAGAGAACTCTGATCTGGGAAAGAAGGTATTCCAGAAAATTCTCAATCTTTGAGAAAGTCTTTGTTTGTCTTTGCTTGGAACAGTAGTAGCTACCATCTGCTGCACACTTAGCCTGTCCCAGCTCTGGGGGAAGTATTCTCCATGCATTAGCCTATACAATCTGCTAGCAGTCCTAAAACTTTGGGCATTGCTAGGAGTATCTTCTGGGATGAGAACCCCGTGGCTCTGAAAGGTTGTGTGGTACACCGAAGGCCCACAGCTAAGATCATCTACCCTTGTTACTGAGCGGTACTGTTTCTCAGTCAGGATAGACTTAACCACACAAAGGTTAAAAGTTCTTCTGTTTTGAACAATGCCATAAATAAGTAAAAGCCAGATAGACCAGGGAAATGATTTGGAACCTATCATACAAAGTATCAATGACCTTAATTATATATAGGATTTGTTTTCAAATAAAAATATTTCAGGAACATAATTAGAGAATTAAAAACTCTAAAGTATATAAAAATATATTTAAAAATATATTAATACATAAAATATATGTGCAACCTCTCTTTGAGAAAGCAATAATCAAATGTATGGGAAGTTATCATTCCAGCTATCGCTTTTGAAAACATTAAGAGGAATGGTAGTTCCAAGTGTGATCAAAAAACTATTAAAATGTGAGAAAAAGCATTCCTGTGTACTATGTATAAATCTTAACTGCGTACCTTTGACCCAGTAATTCCACTAATAGAAAATAATTGGACACATGTTCAAATGTGTGTGGACATATGTTTCTTCCAGTATTGTTTGTAACATTTGAAACCTCAACCTCTTATAATTGGGGTTTTGATATATTAATGTAATAGGTGAATACAGAGGTATAGATGTCTCTCTCTCTCTCTCTCTCTCTCTCCCTCTCTCTCTCTCTCTCCCACAATAGAGGGTACATATAGGGAACCCCACAATCTCTCTGGGTGGGGATGAGGAAAGGGAAGCTGGGAAACCATGAATAGGCAAAGAATAGGAAATCTCCAAAAGGAAGGAGCTGGGGGGGATCCCCAAACTCTGACTGCCCCTGTCAGAAAGTGAGTGATGTCCAAAACCACACACATAAGGAGTGTACTCAAAGTAGCCCTAAAGACAAGGTCTAACTCAGACTAGAACGGCCACCCTAAAACAATGCCCATTGCTCCTTGGAGTCAAGTCAGATTTTCCAAGGCTTCCCTAATTTGGCCTTTCCAGCCTTGACCTTCCTAACTATCCTTTCCCTCAGCCAGGGCACCTGGTCTACCCTCTGAACTGTGACCTTTTCTCTCATTCCTCAAACATTGTATTACTCACTTCCTCCCTGTTTCCCTCACGTTCCTTCTACATGGAACACTCCTTCCACACCTTCCTTGGGAACCACTCTGCTCTCCCCCTGAGGTCAGGCCCCACATCTTGGTTATGCTTTCCTCCTTTGTGTTCCTGCGGTTCACTGTAGCCCTTTATGCTAATACCACAAGCCACACTATACCTGTTTTCTTGCTGGACTCCCACCACAGGACTGTGGGAAGCTGAGGTGATGGCTTGTGCTCAGTTGCATCCCCAGGACTGAGCACAATATCTGAGCTTCAGTATACACCAACAATTATTTGTTGAATAAAATGAGAGAATAAATGAATCCATTGCCTGCTGGCTTTAAGATGATGTAATTTCCATGAAATTATGTCTTTCATCATATTTGGAAACTTCTAATTTATCAGAAAAGACATTGCTATTTGTCAGACTAATGGATTTTTAATGCATTTGTCACCCTCAAGTTACAAGACATTTTCTCTGTATCTCTCCAGTTAATAACAAAGAGAAAGTATATTTTTTCAAGGAATTTTTATGTTCCATTATAATAGCTTAGTTAATATGGATTTTATTTGCTGGCCTGCTATAAGAAGAATACTACAGTTAGGAAGGAACTCTGGAAGATGTAAAACACAAAAATTCCAATTTTCTTTAGAATATATATGTGTTCACTAAATGTGTGCATCCTAGTTTCAAGAACTAAATATACCATTAAAGAACATTTTTTTGCCATTATTAATCACAAGGCTTCATTTCATACTAAGACAAGTGAAATATTGCTTGTAAAAGAAAATGAATAATAGCTCAAGGAATATTTGGAATAGTTGAAGTATTTCTTGGGGATACATGTAACAATACATGACAGAAGTAGTAACTACATGCAACTACATGGCAAGCGGTTATAAAATAAATGTACCCCATGATTTCAGCTGGAATCAGTAGAGTTAAAGGAAAGGGAAGTGCTTGTATGAGAACTGGACTTGGAATTGGCGAGGGGCTGGTTTGGCCAGAAAGTCCTAAGACTTCTCTTCCAACTCAGTGGCCTCCCGGGTGGACCCCAGGGGTACTGATAGTCTAAGGCACCATTCTCTGTGTTTCTTGGGTCTTTAGGAAGCAAGGAAGGTAGAAAAATGCCAGTTGATTTATCATCAAGTTCTACAGTGTGTTATAAAATTTCTAGTAGCAGGGATGAAGTGAAAAGCTGCATAAAACTAAAAAGAAGTTAAGGAAACTTTCCCCCTAATTGGAGGCATATGCAAGGATTGAGATAGGCAGAAAAAATGGGTGTGGTGCCATTTGAAAAAGAGGGAAATCTCATTGTCAAATGTTCAGGGAAGGGAGTAATGTTACCTGGGAAAGACAGGGAGCTCCTGTGTCTGCGCAAAGGGGCTGGAGAGGCCTCTCTTGCCCAAGGCAAGGAGAGCAATTGCCTCATTCATTTCTTCAAAATTTACTTGCCACCCCTCGGGAAAATTAACACAAGCATGAAATGCCTTAAAACACCTATTTTTTTCCCCCTGTCATCTAGGGGGCAGGTGCGATAATCAAAGATAGAGCTTTGAATATTGCCTGCTGTACTCAAATACAAGGTGATAAAATGGGCGTGAAGGAGCAAATGCACAAGCAGCATTCCCCATGGCAGATGGTCATGAAGACTCTTCCTGTTTAAAGAGATCTCTGAGCATCTGCCTGCGGCTCAGGTCATGATCCCCGGGTCCCAGGATCGAGTCCCGGGGAGCCTGCTCCTCCCTCTGCCTGTGTCTCTGCCTCTTTCTCTCTCTCTGTCTCTCATGAATAAGTAAATAAAATCTTAAAAAGAAAATAGCTATCTCTGGAAGCTCGTCAAGGACGTGATGGCCTTGGCCCTCCCTTGGCGTGGCACCAGCCGGGAGCCAGGAGTTCCCCTCCTCATCCACCCCTCCAGGGGCGTCTGTCCATTAGGTCTGAGCGGGACTCCTGGTTCTCCAGGGGGCTTGGATCAGGACCTGGGCCTGCACCCCCACCCCCGCCCCAGCGATTTCAGGGCAAATATGGACTGAGCACTGGTGAGAAACTGCAGTGAGTGAGAGCATGAGTAACCCAGAAAGGACTACCGTGCACCAAAAAAAAAAAAAAAGCATCTGAAATGGCCAAGTGCTGGGGAAGGCCCCTCGTTAAGAGGGGCGCTCAGCAGGTGCAAATGCCCCCGCGGGTGACAAATGATCTCACAGTGACACGGCCGAGGTCCCCTCTCCACCTCCGTGGCTGGGTGCACGCGCGCTGCTGCATGTCACCTAGGCCGCAGCAGGAGGCCCTGCGCTCAGTTCCTTTCGTGAGGCCCACAGGGGAGAGAAGCTGTGTTACGCCGTCCTCAACTGCAAATTACCGACACGTCATCCCCAACTCGTCCCCACCCCCCCATACTGTCACCGCTGAGGTGCTACAGATAAACAGGACAGTCAGATCACGCTGCCTCAGCTTCGAGTCAACACGCAGAACACTCTCAAGTCGCTAGGAAGAGTTTCTGACTTTGATTTCCTGTTAACTCCAAACGTGTGATTGTTCTTTCAGCATTTGACGTATTCTAGAGTATTTCAGGAGGTGGGAGTTCAGTTCTTATTCAATATATTGCTGCATAGCACACACCCCTTGACCACACTGACATTTTTTTCTCAAAGGCCACAATGACTACCCGTGAGCAAGTTTTGTTCACTTTTATGTGTGCAGGGTATAGCAAAGGGTAGACAAGTATTTTTAAATGGAACCCAGAAAGTAAATTGAACTGAGCAAATGAGTGAGAGTGAACAGATGGATGGATGGATGGATGGATGGATGGATGGATGCAGACCAAAGGCAGAGTGTGAGAAGGGGCACCTGACCCTCAGGAGCATTATTATTTGAATCCCAGGTGAATGGAGAGTATATTTTTATTTTGTTAAATGAAGCAGGTAGAAAAATAAGACACAGGTGGTAACCTGTAAACTTGACCCTAAACACTCATCCCATTCCTCAGAATGGGGACTTGATCTCGTTCATTCACCGAATGGCAAACATGATGCTTCTGGCTTTCATTGACTGGAGCAGAAACCCAGAAACAACTTCTGGATAAATGAATGGCAAAAGGGGCACCTTGAGACTTCACTTGCCCCCACATCTCCCAGTCTCCAAAGTGGAATGCAGTGATTTAGTGGAACACAGCCAAGATGCAAATGGCCAAAGAGCTTTGGCCTGGATTAGAGGCAATTAGTCAAATAATCTAAACTAGATTGGGAAACTTCCTTGAATTGTGGCATGTTCTGTAAAAGCACTAAGGAAATGCAACTTTCAGGGGTGCCTGAGTGGCTCAGTCGTTCAAGCATCTTGATCTTGGCTCAAGTCATGATCTCAGGACCGCCAGATGGAGCCCCAGTCGGGCTCTGCACTGGGCATGGAACCTCTTAAGATTCTCTCTCTTCTCTCCGTCTCTCCCTCCCTCCTCTGAAAAAAAAAAAAAAAACTTTCACAGGACACATTTTAAAAATAAACTGTTAAAAGGCTTCTTTGAAGACTGGGGGGGGCAGGGAGGGGAGAAAGAGTAACAGCAGTTAAAGCATTTGGTGACCCCCTACCTTGTGCCAGAATTGCTGGTGTGGACTCTGCCCTTGGAGTTTGGTTCCTTTCAGAGGCATTTCAGAAAGGACAGGGGGAAGCAGCTTTGAGACCAGAATCAGGGCTTCGAATTTCAGTCTCAACACTGACCTGTGGAGTTACCTGCAGGTGGTTATCTTGTGCCTGGGTTTCCTGATCTGGAAAGTGGGGATGATAAGGAGGGTCACTGGATGGATTTAAAGGGTTACTAATTGCAGAAGGTTTGGGATGTAATGAGCTCTCCTAAGAACCACTCATTCAGATTGTTGGTTTGATCCCACATAACCCCTGTAATTATTAGCTACACGTCTTTGTCAGTGAGGAACCTAAATAGAAGTGGTTGGTTAACATCCCACAGCTAAGAAGTGGCAGGGTGCAATCTTGAACTGAGCCCTGTGGCTCAGAAGCCAGCAGTCTCTACCTGCCACTGATGCTGAAGGCATGGATGTTTGCGGGTGTACCCTGAGGATCCATGGTTTTAAAAAGGAGCCTCCTGCCAACAGAGTTCAACCGAAGCATTAGGTGGCAGAGTGCCCGAAGAGGGGTGGGGGCTGCAGTCTGATCAGGTCCTGGAATGCCTCGCCCGGGGGAAGCAGGGCATCATCTGCCTCTGAGGCCCCAGGTCTCGGTGAGGAGGGTGGGTTCTGGCATCAGGACCCCCCCCCCCAAGGTCGAATGGGGCTTTACCACTTGCCAATCTTATCATCACAGACAAATGTGTTTCTCTTACATAAAATGCAAACGATGGTAGGAGAGACTCGCCCACAGTGTGGTTTTAAGGGTTATGAAGGCAAAGCTCTTGGAATAAAGCAAGGTGCAGACACCGGAGTGTGTTGCTGCTGTTAACCTGGTAAAGAACAAACTTCACTCGGTCATTCGTTGTGAGGTTATCTCCAGACCCACAATGTGACTCAAAACCATGGCACAGAAATTGTCAGACCACAGTTTTCAATGACCTGAGGGTATTTTTAAATTTTGTGAAATTCCCCATTAGACGTAAAAACTCAGTATCTGAGGTAATTCATAGAAACAATCTCAATCCAGTAAGAGCTTTATTAGTTGGGTTCAACCTTTGTGCATTTGAAACATTTGGTTTAAAGAAATGTGTTTTTAATAAGGTAAGTAAAATTTTGTTCCACCCTATCTTAAAGCATCTATTTAAAGTATACTTACCTTTGAAAGATGAGAAAAGGATTCATTTAGGGAAGAATTTAAGAACACAAATCACAAGAGCATCACTGAAAAATGTTTGCAACCCTCATTTTCAGATGGGCTAATTATCCGTATTTGGCAAGACAGTGGGGCCTTGCTTCAAGGTCTTTGACAGGCATGAGGAGATTGACCCACCATCTGGGTGGATGACTCAGTCCTCTTCCTACATTCTTCCCTTCTCCCTTCTCTTTAAAAAAATTTTAAGTAGTAGCTACAAACATTACAATGAATGGAAGCAATCGTCATTAGACATTATGAGGATTTGTTTGGCCCTTGAGACAACTGCATTAAACGGCTCTGGTTTAGAGACACTGAGCTCTTATCTTCCTTGTTCTTACAGACACCCCGCAGCCCTCATAGCTCTTTGTAAGATCTTTTGGGCCCAGTGACATTGGCGTTCAAATGCTCGTTTTCTGTCTAGTGTCACTTGAAAACGTAGCCTCTTCCAAGGCCACACCGGCTAACAGCACGGTGACAAGTGCATTCACTCCCCAAGTGTTCACACAAGCAGAGGTTTTCTTGGGGGAAAAAAATACTTGTCATTCTTTGCAAGTGGCTCATTCTGTTTGCAGCAGAGGCAGTAAACTGCTAGTGAGGAAATTAAATTCTGACAAACAACTCGCTCTCAGCTGGTGCACTAATTGAAATTGAACCTAATGCCTTTGATGAAGAGCGATCAGAAAGTACACAGAACGCCAGTCTGCAAAAGGGAAAGAACAGCCCACGTTGACCTTCAGAAAGTTACTTGAGCTGAGTCACTGGGCTGGGTGAAGGTGGAGAGTGCAGAGGGGAACCTGTAACCGGAGGTGGTGGGTGGGCGTTGGGGGTCGTTTTTTGGGTCTTACAGATCATAACTTAACTGTTCTGTTTCTATGAAGCCACTGGAAATTGAATAGAAATTCAAGCTAATTTTATGAAGATGATCCAGTGTTGACTATACTTTATTTCTCACAGAAACCAACTCAAAGAAGAGAAGAGAAAGCCAGATTTCCTACAGTTTTCTCTACCAAAGCTTCCTTACACCGAGACGCCGACCCTGCAGCCCGCTGGGTGGGGAGGAGCCTGGGCATCGCCCCCTGCAGCTGGCACCTCTGGTTTCCAGCAGCATCCCCCCTTCTCACCACTGTGCCATAAAAATATCATCTTCTGCATGTGCCGTGACAGGGAGCGGACAAGGTAGGGGGTTTTTGTCTTTTTTGTGAAGAATAACATACGCTAGATGACCAAAAAATAGGTCTTGGATAAATTAATGAAACAGTCACAGATTTTAAAAAGGAAAGGAAAAATTAAACAACTGCTTCAGAAAAAGGGGGCGTAGCAAAGTAAATGGAAACAAACATCATGTACTACACTTAGTGCAGCAGTATTTATACCAGCAAAACAAGGAGAAAAGTTACGGTATAACCATATTGAGGTGGGTTAGGGTCCATGGCCTTCTTCAAACATCACACTGAATCAGTATGCAAGTCTTAAAAAAAAAAGTGAGTGACCCCAGGAAAAATATATAGACCTAAAGATAGGAACGGGAAACAGAAAAACAGCTTAGAGTTGTAAGTGGTTATAGCAGAGGGTATGAGCTTGCTCTTTTTTCATTATACGTCTTTTAGCTCTGATGGTTAAACTCTGCATAGAGGATCATTTGCTAAAACAAAGAAAAAAGTATCTTTCTGCAGTTCTAAGAACGCATGATTCTTTGTCCCTCATCTCACAGTGGCTGGCACATAATAGATAATAATTACCTGTCAGATGGATGGATTTCGTGGTTTAAGTACACAAGGAAAATAGCTTCTCGATGTCCCATTAAATCATACACAAGCAGGATTGTGATTACAGAAGATGACATGCTATATACTTTGTTTTCAATAGAAGTCATATGTGAAGACCACCGAAGCCTTTAAATGATAGCCAATCAATAGTGAAAAAATGTAGAAAGGAAAACTTTCTTGGACTTTTAGTTGGAAAACACATAAAAGAGCGCGGGGTTAGATTTATACCTGTCGTTCTGAGCAGGGTCAGGTAGCCACGTACTGCCACCTAGTGGCGACATCTGTAAGTACCGCCTGGTGTGGCCACCGGACCTTTCACATTTAAGGCCACAAAAAGCTAATGTCTCTACATCCATCCAGAACTGAATCCTGAAGAAGAGTCTAAATACAGAGGAAAAACAGGCAGTAAAGCTAAAGTATTTTATTAATAATTTATTGTCAGTAAGAAAGACTGGCTAATGGTAGTTTTTCAGTAAAAACCTTTACAAGACCATTGCATCACAAATATACAGACACTATAAAAACTGTGTCATGATGGTTTTGGTTCTAAACAGGTATGCAGAAGGTCCCCGTTACACTTTCCAGTAATGAAAAATGCTTATAATTCTAAAATACACCCACTTATTTAAGACATGTCCATGTGGAAGATCTTTCCTCACCCTATGTACAGCTAGAAACGAAGGACTATATTGAAATGTCTTAATGAAATGTCACACTTCAAGGGAAGAGGACATATAATGAAACCCTGGTTATATTAAAATATCAGGGTGCTAGGTAATGACACTAACACCACCAAAATTCGGTCCAAAACAAATGCACAAAATATCTTGAAAATCTAGTTAAAACTATGGGAAAAAAAAAAAATCAAATCTGTACATAGAATTTACAAAAAAAAAAAAAAAAGGGAAAATTAAAATAATCAAATCTATATAAATACATGAATCATGCTAACAAGATGACAAGACTGATTTTCGTTTCATTACTTGAACAGACAAATGTCAATGCAAAAAGATGTTCCGAAGTGGCACAGCCAAAGTAAATATCATCCAATTACAGTAGGTTCAGACACTGGAAATGGCTAACTCGTCAAGAGGTGCGTGATTCAGTGCAGCCATGCCTGTTTTAGCTCACCAAAAAAAAGCGCATAAGCACTGCTGCAGAGAACGATGCGAAGATCATTTCTATAATAATCTCCAGGTTCGATAAGGTCCAGGCACTTTGGGGGGAGTCTGAGCATCAGACCTGCGTGTGTTGCTGCGCCTCTAGTGGAGGGACTGTCACCTCTTCAAAGTGACCATCATCTCCACTCTCGTAGTCACTCATCATGACCTCAGACTCCACTTCACAGCACGCCGACACATCCGAGCAGGAAGCCGTGGAGGCGTACACAGACATGGGCATGTTTTCTACAGTAGGGGCTTCAAAGTTTCTCGGATACCCTGAAGGGTAGGGGGCATAGGGTTCTCTACACGTACTGTTCTCACCACTGCCTGTTTTTTGAGGTTCAGACATATCGACGGGATAGAAATTGGGTAGATACTGATTCAAGTTGAACCTCTGCCGGTTTCTCGATGAAGAACCCAGACTACCTGCGGCGGGCATGTCTCTAGGAGGGTGTATGGACTCAAACTGTTCGCTGAATTCTGGGGGTAAGGGGGGTAGTTCGTCAGGCACGGGGAAGTCTTCCGGTGGTGGTGGAAAGTCACTCTCGATGTCGTAACCTCCAGGGTAATAGTCTGTATCGATGGCATTTGGATCTGCTGAGTACAGGGGGGTCTGTTCATCAATAACCTCGTAATTGGGGAATTCTTGGATATCTGGCAGAGGAACACTTGGCATCCAATCCGACGTATCCCAGTGATACCCTTGGTAGAAAAGAGAACAGATTTCATTGTCTTTCTTCCCAAAAGAGGCAGAAGAGCTCAGGGTAACACACAGAAGTGCACAGGCATCCACGGGTTCATCCACGTGGAGGCCTCTGGCCATCGCACTGAGGACCTCCCCACTAGCCACGTTTTGACAACCTCTTTGAACTAGGCCCTATTTCAAAATGTGGACTTACAGTTCCACGTAACTATCTAACATTTAAGGAAACAAGTCTGAGGAGAAGCAGTGTGCTAGCATCTCAAGGACATGCACTTTCCTACAAGCGATTCCAATCAGCCTTCCAGCTTGTCTCTGCCATTCAGAACCCCCTGCTCTATAAGAAGGCCACTGGTTCGGGCTCAGGACACAATGAAGGAGTTTGGTCCGTTAAAAAGACACTTAATGCAACTATTTAAAAATAATAAAAGTAATCTTGAACATGCTGAAATTTTAAAAAATTCCCTTATGGTCATGTTTATACTAAAAACTGTATTTAAAAAGCTACGAATGACATTAATATTGGTAGGTAACAACGCATGCCTCCAAACCAAGCAAAATGCAATCAAACACTGAAAAACAGAACACAATTTTTGATAGATTACAACAGTTTTTGTTACTTTTACGAGGACAAAGGATAACTTCCAACTATATTAAAAAAACAAACAAACAAACAAAAAAAAACAAAAAACCTCCCACTATGGGGATGGCTCCTCCTTTCCCTCCGCCCCCATCCCGGGATTACGACAGACAGGTGGGGCGACATGTGTTTAGAAGGCAGCGCACACACAGCTCTGCACTTAGTTACTGCGGCATCCACGGAGCAGACAAGTGAAGCAAGTCAGCCCTGGGGTCAAATCTTTACCAATTTTTTTTTTTTTTTTTTAGTGAGTATCAATGAACAACTGGCATGCATAAGTCACCTCTTGATTTGCTGAGGTCAGGAGCAGCCAAAGACTCTTTTGGTGGCAGAGTAGAAAGAAAAGAAAACATTTATAATTAAACCAGAAAGATGGCTGAAAAGGCAATCAAGATCATTACATAACACAACGCGAACTGTTTATCCAGCCCCATCGGCCATGGGCCTGCATCTAAACCATCACCTACGGAAGTTCCAAATGGCTGAGAAATGCACGTAGCACAAATGAAATGGGACGTGGGAGGAGAAGAAGAAAGAGGGATGATGAACTTTGCCAGGAAACTCAAATATGAGTTTACTTTCTTTTCTTTTGTTCCTGGCCATCTGAACCTGAAAGCACATAATCTGGTTAGGAGTCATTAAAGTCTACAGGCTCTAATCAAATGTAAATTGATAAGGGACTTACATGGCATCTTCGTTGATACTAAGCAATATTATAACATGATCCATGAGACTCATACTTTAGCACATTTCAGCCCTCGGATGTACGTTACATTCAGACAAAGTCACCAACTCAGGGACTCGTGAATGCCTAGAAGAACCCCTCTCCAAATTTTGCCTGCTCTGAATGTGACTTGATGTTCCCATGGCTCCCCTCTCTCTGGAAGGAACATGGGCTGCGCTTACTCCTGTCCCCACCCCAGATCTGCAAGGCCACTCGCTCCTTCAGAAGTTCCACTTCCTACACAGAACTCCAGCACCAGGGCCGCCACAGGGAGATGGAAATGCCATGTGAGTCAGGGCCACGCGGCCCCCGGGCAGGCTGCTTACCCTGGCTAAACTGCAGGTTCTTATCTCTGAAAGGGGAGTGGAAATCCCTTTATTAGGAGGATTAAATCAGATAATGTAGGTCAAGCCCAAACTCTTAGCTCTTGTCATGATTCTTATTCCTGGAAAGTAGTAATCGTGGTCCAAATATGGTCACTTCAGTGCTTTTCGGAACAAAACCAATGCCTTCCACGCATTCTACAATGTTCCTGAAAACCCACGTAGTGAAGAAATTTGGAAAAGAGAGGATCTGATTGATGGTTCTCTTTTAGGAATGTGAAGCTAAAACTGTAATGACCACAGTGGCTCTAAAAAATGAGTAAGCCGGTATTTAGTCAATGTCTACCTATAGAAATGTTTTTAAAGTCTACTGAAAATGTAGTTTCTTTTTCAAGAGAGGACTGACCACCTTTGTCACTCTATGGGAACTCGAATCTTAAAATTCAAGCCAGTATTTTCAACTTTAAATTCAATTTCTATTATTTTTCAATGAAGGAGATTCCAGGAAATAATGGTTTTATGTTCTGCTTTTTAAAATCTCATCCCTAATTTAAGATACAACTAAAATCCACTAGACAAAGTAGAGATTACTTTCTGATTCACCAAGACACAGTACCTGTTCCTAAGAAGGTGGGTGTGTGACTCCCTGGTACCACTGCCTGGCCCATCCTGTCCCGAAACCAACTCAACTTAATCCTGAAAACCTACATACATGCCCTCCCAAAGAGAGGATCCCTTACGCTTTCTGTAATCCTGAGGGTGTATACCTGCAGTTCTCAAGGTATGAGCCTGGCACCAGTAACTTGTCAGGAAGGTAAATCAGGCTTTTAAACAAGCCCTCCTTGGCGAGGTGATTTACGGTTTAAAAGCTACCAGGCTGTGCGATTTACATGTAATTACTCAAAACTTCAAGACATTAATAAAGGGCTGATTTAATTTAAAGTAACTATAACTTTAGGTGTTGATCAATGCCCTTTCATACAATTTTGAACAGAGAGATAAAGCTTCGTATTAATTTTCACTAAACCATATAATGAAAGTAATTACTTTCTACCATGTTCTATCATTATCCTTGATCACAGGGAAAATCCAGAAGGGAAGAGTCGGTTTTAGGTAATTATAAAAGCTGTATGTGAATGTTATTCCTGTGCAGAGAATTAAAAAAATTTTTTTTTAGCTAGGATGACTTCTAACCTTCTTAACACTGTGCCATGTAAAGGCAAGTTGTCAAGACCCCATGGGTCACCTCTGAGATCTACTTACATTCGCTACGTACTGTTGTTCACGATAACAAAGACGTAACATACGTAAGAATATTTCTGCAATGTATCTGGATTATGAATATACATACACACCTGCACAAAAGTAGTCAACCCCCTCAAAACCACAGATCATTTTTTTAGACACCAAACAGGCAGAAGCACACTATTCTAGCGGCAGTCACATTAAACACAAACACACAGCACACGTATTGTGACTATACCTTCTTCATTCACCGTGTCAACGACAGCGTTGACAAGGTGTATTACAGTCACTATGGAAGCTTGTAAAAAGGTACAAAAGGAGTAATTAGGAAAATCTTCGGTTAGAAAACAGTGCATTCAATAGGATTCTTTATATGATTATGCCTGACCCCTATACTCTTGCTCTTACAGATCTCAGACATTTTCTAATCAAGCTATATATATATATATATATATATATATATTAATCAAAGGAATAAATTACAGTATAATGTGGTTACTTTAAGAAATTTTTTAGCTCTAAGTTTTCTCACTTACGGATCTAGTCATGACAAAACAATCCTTATTTTAACATCTCATGGGCAAAAGACTTCACATTTAAACAGTAAAGTACTTGCTAAGCCAATTTTCTGGGTTTATTTAATGAATTTGCACGTTCCAAGAAAAATTGAGCGTTACATAAGAAGATAAAATATGTAATATAAATACAAAAACTGGCTTTAATTCTGTTCTGTGTACTCCCACTCCAAATTTCTTATCTATTTTGCAGACGGGCTAACAGCTGGAGACCTAACATACCAGCAGAGAAATGCAGACTGTCTGCCTGGCTGTTTCCTAGGTAAACTCCCTTTTATTTGTGTACCAGATTGTTTTAAAGCCTCGACGCCAAGATAAACACGTGTGCGTGTGGTAGACAGCACAGTGGCCCTCTGAGATGTCCACATCTAATCCTGGGAGCCTGTGAATATGTTACCCCATCCCTGGCAAAGGGGCTTATTTTGCTGATGTGATGAAAGATCCTGAGGTGGGGAGATTTTCCTGAATGGTCCGTATGAACTCAATGTATTCACACAGGTCCTGGAGAGGGCAGAGATCCCTCCTAGGTGTGTGTGGGGAGCTACACATGCCGGCCAGGAGGGGCAATGCTGTCTTTGCCAGAGGATGGCCTCTAGATGCTGGGAAAGGTAAGGGAGCAGATGCTCCTCTACAGTTGCCAGAAAGGCAGTAGTAGCCCTGCTAACACCTTCACGGGAGCCTACTGACCCGTGTTGGGTTTCCAAACTATAGAACTGCAGGATGATAAATTTATCTTGTTTTAAGCCACCACATTTGTGGTCATCTGTTATAGAAGCCTCAGAAAACTAAAATTCTTGTCCAGAATCTTAATACAGTCAATACAAACACTACTGAATAGGTTTTCTTCCTCACACTGCAATTTCTAGCAATTAACTTTCATAATTAATGTGACCACAGTTTAATGGTATTTAGGAGTAGTAAGAAGAATGGTGTTTCAGGGAAAGGAATTAGGAAAACACTGACGGGACTCTGAAATATATCTATGAAGAGCATTTAGAAAACTGACATTAATGTTTTAAATTAAACTTAATGAAAGAATTCAATTCTGTTGGTTTAATAAGCTAGAGCTATGCTCATATACTCCGTCCCTAAGTAATGCCCTGTTCTGACACCTAACATGCTTGAAATCAGAAGTAAATGGAGTAAACTCATGGCCATCTTTAGTCTGGAAAAACAATGCAATATCTTATGAACTATACATTACTCTGGGTTTAGAAGTAATGGTGGGTTATTTCTTTCAACCAAATATTTGAAATGTTTAAACACAATACATTTTTATGCAAAAAAAATATTAGTCAAACTTACTAATTCTGACCTTCAAAAATTTCCACTAAAAACTATTTTGTTATTGAATGTTGACAGTTTTCTCTACTGGTATGTGCTAACATGGCGAAGCTGCGCGTGAACGCACATTACCTAGGGAAATCAGAGAAACATAACTGGCATCAAAGATCCCATTGTCCAACTTTCTTCATTAGAAATATAATCCAACTTACTAGCAGGCTCTTAAACTGTGCTCTCAGTCAGTACGCTCTGATCCAAATGGGAGCTGGGGCCGCAGGGGAGTCAGGGGAAGAGACAAATAAAACCTTGTCATAGTGAAGGTGCTACCAGAGCTGAACATTTCCGACCAGCGCATCGCCTCCCGGGGTGCATGAGGATGGGGTTGGGGGTGGGGGATGACTGGGCTCAAGAAAGATACTGCAGGCATTTTTTTTAACCCCATAAAACCTCTAGAACATTTACTGTTGTGCAAAGAATAATCAGAAAAGATAGTAGATTTTCTTCCCTATTTCTGACAAGTTGCTGCAGTTCAAATACCTATCCCATAAGAACACTTAAATATTTTCCCAAGCAGATGTTCATGCAAGTTGTACAAGATGCTGTGGACTGGTGGTCCCCAGTGGGACGTGAACACAGTCTGAAACATCTACCGCGTTCCGCACACGGCGCCACGCCAGCAGCGCAAGCGCTTACTCACCATTGTCATCGCACGACTCCGACTGGAAGGAGCTGAGGGACTGCACCTCCGACAGGCTTTCCCGGGCGCTGTAAGGATGGGAAGGCTTTTCCTCCAGAGGCTTCTTGGAGAGACAGGGATCGAGATCCACTACTTTAGCTAAAAGGAAGAGATGACAACGGTCAGCACCATGAGGGCAGGGCCTCTGGTTTTGTTCACTGCTAGCACCAAAAGCAGCACCGAAAGACTGCCTGGGACTCATTTACTAGATAACAATGAAAAGATAAAAGGAGAAGCATCTGAAAAACAAAACCGAAACCTACAAACCGGCAACTACTCTCAGGAATTCACAGAACGGACGTTGTCAATAAACCCACTTGTGGAGATCATTAGTATGGGGAATTAGAAGTTCCTTCTAAGAACTACCTATAGCCATTTTTAAAGCATCGAAGGACATGTTGGGCCACTACTAAAAATATGACCACTTCTGCCCATATTCTTTTAAAAAATCCTAATTTCTTTGGCATAAAAAGCCCCCAAACTCCTAGTTGAGAAGCCATATCCACTACAACAATGAAATGAGTGTAGTCCTGTTCATATTAATATTCAGGAGAGACCCATCCCCTGCTTGGTGTAACATCACAGCCACAGCACTCAGCCAGGGCAGGTTTTTCACATCACACCAAAGGGCCCTGGGGTTGGAGCCTACTGACCCCGGCCAGAGTCCCAGCACTGGACTGGGACCACCGGAGCCTATTCACCCCTGGCAGAGTCCCAGCACTGCATTGGGACCACCGGAAGCTCAAGCAGAATGTTTAAGGGCACCGCTGGGCTCAATGACGTTTTACTCAGAGGCAAAGAGCCGGTCTTACTGTCATAGTCGAAGTCCCAGCTGGGCTTCTGGATGGAGTCGCTGTCCGAAGGGGAGTTGGAAGGGGGCGGAGGAGGCAGGTTCGGGGCCACGCTGCAGACGGCCACGGCCTTGCGGTGTCCGTGCCCAGACTCGGGGTTGAAGGTGCTGAATTCCGGGTGCTCTGGGATGGCAGATCCTTCGAAGGAATTGCGGTCCAGGTTGTTCCTGGAGTCGCTTGGAATGCTTGGAGTGTAGGAGATGGGACGGACGGGCACCTGGGGGGGGATGTCGGAGTAAATGTTCTTGTTGAGCTTTGAATCGAAATACGGTCTCTGCAGGAACGCGGTGGCGGGGCCCAAGTGCTTGTCCTCAGGTGTAGCCTGCTGCTGCTTCTTCCGACTCCTCATCTTGCGGCAGAGGACAAACACCATCACCAGCAAAAATATCCCCACGATGAAGACGAGAATGCCTATGCCTTCGCCCAGCCCGATGTTCCACGGGGTCGACACGTACTGATTGGGCGTGGCGTCCTCACAGTGTCGGCCCCTGTAGTCCTGGCTGCAGTTGCAGTGGTAGGAGCCGTGCGTGTTCTCACACAGCGCCCCGTTGCGGCAGGGGCTGGCGGCACACTCGTCGACGTCACTCTGACACCTGCCAAGAATGAGGACAGGCGCTGGCCATGCGGGTCCCCATAGGTCAGCGCCCAAGGACGAACCCCAAACAACACATGGGACCACTGGAAACCCACTACCAAAGATGACAATAATTACAACAAGTGGGGGGAAAAAAACACCTTTCGTGGAGTACGTTAATCACATGAGTCTATACTTGGTACATCTGGGAGATAAACATTATGGCAAGCCATACTGAACTTTTCTGGGATGTCACAGATGAGCAAACCAAATTCACAGGCTAAGTATGCAGTTTGTTTCTGATTCTCTTTGTTTAGAATGTGCATTTTTTAAAGACTTTATTTGAGAGAGAGAGAGAGAGGGAGAGAGCATGCAAGACAGAGCACAGGTCGGGAGGAGAAGGAGAAGCAGACTCCCGGCTGCACAGGGAGCCGGACGTGGGGCTCAACCCCAGGACCCCGGGATCATGACCTGAGCCAAAGGCAAATGTTTAACTGAATGAGCCACCCAGGCGCCCCAAGAACCTGCATTTTGATACACAGTACGGTGAAAACACTTCTGATAGGCTAGCTTCAATTTCTAAGAAAATGTTCCTGTTTGGAAATAGGACACTTCTGTAAAAACATGTGAAAGGCTAGAAAACTGTTCCATTTTAAAATGTTTCTCCTGCTAAAAGCCTCCCACAGCCCCTCCTCACCTGTCAAACATTTGCAGGCCACCCCGTCCCCTCTGCCTTTCCATATGGGTGCCTGACGCTTTTCAGAGCTTCCCTCCTTTAATAAAACGTATCTATTGACCTTCCCCCATACCAACTGCCACCGGAAGTCTAAGACCCCTCTGTCAAATATATTTAGTGTTAACTGACTAGAATTAGGAAAGTCAGCTTATGAACTAAGACCACATGACTGATGGCAAAATTGAAGACTCTGACCACCGCTGAAGCAAAAGCCATGCAGATACCTGCACGCAGCTCACACTCAGAGCCTTCACGCAAGACTGATAGCGAACGCTTCAGTGAGGCACGAGGCACTTACAAATAACATGCACAGAGTAACTTTTTTAAACTGAGCTAGTGAAAAGCCATCTGGGAGCTAAAAAAAACCTGCCTCTTTCAGTGGGCCAGCAAGCACCTCTGTGCCTCATTTTCCTCCCCTAGAAAACAACCATCACCTCTTAGCATTATGCCAGGGATTATAAAAGAGGCCAAGAGTTGAAAAGCGTTGCTAGATGGCTACGTAAATGTTCGTTACAGCGTATTATGGAGAGGTCATTGGCATCCTGCCTCAAAAGACAGGTGACAACTCCATGTGTGTCTGCCTTAATAAACATGTACTGCCTGTTTATAAGTTTAATCTCTGAATTAGAAATAGATATTTTCAAGCCCTATATTGTATTTACTGCTCAGTACTTTAAAGAGTGAAAGGATAAATTCTACAAGGACCTAAGGGTGGGGAACATGAAATTCTAAAGCCATGTCACCCAAATTAATAAAGTTCGATTGCATCTGTGAATTGATGGGACACGAAAGCGAGGTGCAAATACAAATTTTGGATGAAGCCACTTACCTTTCTCCCCTGAAACCCGAATCACACTGACAGACAGCACCATCCAAACTATCAAAACATGTTCCACCATTTTTACAGGGCTCATCTTTGCAGTATGGGCTCAGCTGGCACCTGGAGGAGGAGAAGGAAATATGCATTAGCCTCACACTTTGAATGCAAATAAATACCGCACGACAGAGAACAAGTAGATGTAATCCTATATATATAAAAACAGTAGGCACTTTCAGAACTTTCATTCTGTCATTTTGACAATTAAGAGAACCACACCCACCTCTGACCGGTATATAATCCTCGGCATTGGCACACAAAGTCTCCATTGTCCACGATGCAGGTGCCACCATAAAGGCATGGGTTGGAGGAGCAGGGGTTGACGCTCAGCTCACAGTACGTCCCTATGAACAAGGCACTGCATTTGCAGTAATAACCTGCATGAGCAAAAGGGAATAAAAAAGTCCAATCATTCAACAACGCAAGAAATGTATCTTAGTATATTGGTTTTTACTTTTATTTTTTTTATTTTTATTTTTTTTAAATTTTTATTTATTTATGATAGTCACAGAGAGAGAGAGAGAGAGAGGCAGAGACACAGGCGGAGGGAGAAGCAGGCTCCATACACCGGGAGCCCGATGTGGGATTCGATCCCGGGTCTCCAGGATCGCGCCCTGGGCCAAAGGCAGGCGCCAAACCGCTGCGCCACCCAGGGATCCCCTGGTTTTTACTTTTAAAAGAAGCATTAGGGGGTGCCTGGGTGGCTCAGTTGGTTAAGCATCTGCCTTAGGCTCAGATCGTGATGCCAGGGTCCTGGGATCAAGCCCCACATTGGGTTCTCCGCTCAGCAGGGAATCTGCTTCTCCCCTGACCCCCAGCTTGTGCTCAGTCTCAAATAAAATGAGAGAGAGAGAGAGAAGTCTTAATTCTCTGAGACCCGTAGAAGTTAGTAAGATTCCCATTCCCTCTGGATAAAATGTTGTCAGAATCAATAAGATAGAACTCCCACTGTTGGTATAACCAAAACACAACGAGCTGCAGAAAGAACTCCTAATTAGCTTTAGTTAGTCATAATTTATGTGAGGTTACTGGGCCAAGCTGAGAGAGCAGGGAAAAACAGTCCTTTATTTGAGCGACCTTGCAGACTGACAATACTTACTACTGAACAGCCTAATTTATTTGCAGCTCACACACTTTTGAAGGCTGAGATCATAATGTAAAAAGCCCTCGGAAGACCACGAGCAACCATCAAGGAAAAGGGATTATCATATTTGTCCAAAGGAGCATAAAGAATGTCAGACTCTTGCAAAGACTGTGTGACATGGGACAGAGCACGGGGTAGACCTTTTCCCAGTGTCTGTCTTTGGGGAAGATGGCAGGACTGCACTTTCCTGCTCTCTCTGAAGTTGGGCACGGCTGTCCAAGTTTCTTTCTTTGGCCAACGACGTGACCCTGTGAGCTAGAAACTCGACAAGCCAGTATGTGGCTGTCACATCCCCGTCCTCCTCATGGTAGCTTCCTTTAGCCTCACCCCTGAGGGAGTCAAGGAGGACAGCGTCCTCGCTGGCCCACCTTGGACATGTGATACGAGCACAGTACGACTTCCATGCGGAGTATTACTGTGGGGATAACCTGTCCTGTTCTTTGCATGCAATATCACAAATACTTCCCAAAGAAAGTTAAGAAAAAGCCGAATCCTTTGAAATCCCTCTGATGTGCTATTCTCATTTTGCTCTATTTATCAGGTAGCATGACTGTCCTTTCCTAACACCTATTACTGGTATGGGAACAAACGGGGCCAGGTTACAAAAAACGAAAACTCTCCTATGCTAAGGCTTCAAGGATAGGACTGGCGACACCTCAGGAGGGTTCAAGGCATTCTGGGAAACCATATGGCATTTATAGCAAAACCAGCAGCCCCTAGGTGCTGAGCCAGCAGGTCAAAGCAGGCACCAAGAAGGACTAAGTGTACAATTCTGAGTCCCACTGGGCCAACGTCTACGTGGTTGGAAGGATGTGCAAAAATGATTAAGGACCAAGAAGCAGAGTTGGCTGTGGATTGCCCGTGGTTCCCGGTGCGGAATGACAAGTGTCTGGACATAAATCCTATCAAAGCACCTGCTGTGTGTCTACAGAAGCTCGGCCTGTGAAAACCCGCCCCCTCCAGCCTGGCTGTGGGGAAGCATCCTGAGTCAAGCCCTGCCCTGGGACCCCTCAATTCCAATACTGACCAAAGTATCTGACACCATCTGGCTGCGAAGGAAAAAACGAAAAGACCTGAGGAACTTCACGTGTCTAGCCACAAAACGCTTTGAAGATGACTAACACGAAGCCTACCTCCTGTAGGTGATGGATGGCAGATGCCTCCGTTCTGGCAAGGGCTGCTGGAGCAGTCTTCCGTAGCTGTTAGCAAGCACCCAGGAGAGACGTCCACCCATTCTTCAACGTGAGCGTAGCTTCTTGGTTTGTTATTTAAGGGGAGCTCCTGCCCATTCAAATAAATGGAGTCCATACAGCCCCTGAAACCGTTACCGACTTGGGCGCTTCTTCCATGCCTCGTGCCTTGCTGACGGATATGGCCACCGAAAAACACATGGTTGTCCAGGTTTAGGGTTTTCAGAGTCCCAGGGGCTGTGCCTGATGCAGTGTGGACCTGGTCCAGAACCAGCCTAGCGTAGTTTCCATTCACTTCCAGAGACACTGCATGCCACAGCCCATCATTGACCTGAATGCTCTGAACGGACACAATTCCGGGGCCGCTGCCACAGTCAAATTTGTACTGTAGCCTTCCGTTATGAATCTGTGATAACAACAATTACCATTCACATTACTCTCTCAGAACCTTCCGTTCTGAACTCTGATCACACATCTAAAGGAGAGGTATGTTTAGCTGCTGAAGGAGAGGCTGTGCATTTAGGCACCACAGCACACATGCTCATCTGATCACTGCACACAGCCTGAGAAAAGTGCCAAATGCACATCCAAAAAGCATCATGGGATTCACCAACCATTAACTGTTAACTGAAAAACCACCAAAAATATATTATCAGGTACAATCAAAAGTGAATCATGAATTGAAAAAAAGATCATTACCACTTACAAGCACTTGTGAATGCTTTCTATAAACTCCCTATAACATTAATTAATAAGATGTAATACCAATTTTTAGAGTTTGAATGTTAATGTCACATGACCTAAAAACGTGAGGAACAGTAGCATTTCTATGCTACTGCAGAGAAAAAAAGAGCTCTTTAACCCAAAAGTCTTAAACTTAAGAGAGGTACCAAGGAGCTATTTAAAATGTGGAATAAAACCATTTCCCTTAATTTTGTTTTCAAAAATGGACAATGTGAATATAAAATGGTATTTTGTGTTTTTAAAGTCTTCAAGTACAAAAATATACCTCCAAGATGCTGTAGTCGGTCCCACGTGCGTACATCACAACTGCATGCGCCGAGTATGTTCTGAGCCTCATGGTCAGTTTCATCTCCAATTTGTTTTCATTTTCCATTAGACGGTATTTCACAAAGCTGTTTCCAGTAAATGTTACAGATGAACTCCCTGTGAATCACAAAGAAGAAAACATAAATCAGAACCAAGTTGAAGCATATCTGTAAAAGTGAGATTTTCCCCCAACACTGACGCACATTTTTATTTAAGGTTAAAACATTATGAAATCCAATTCAATGGAAAATGTCTATTTGCTTCAATAAAAAGGAAAGCATAACTGGATTTCCTTTTGGAAGAAAATTAGACTCCTGTATCAGAGAGAAATGAATTCTAAAACAACGAAATACCTAAATATAAAAATGTTCAATACAAAATGAGAAGACAATTGAGAAAAATATTTACAGTTTCAGGTGGTTTGGGGAAACTTTTCAAGGAAGATATAATCCCCAGTCTCCAAAAATGTTGAAAATAGTATCACTCTCCAGAGGTGGAAATGGTATGTAAAGTTATACAGAACTGACAAAAATTAAATTTCAAAATGACAAGAGATACTGTAAACTAATCAAAACATCAGTACTACACAGTGGGATGGAGATAATGTTCACGCTCACAGAACACACGGAATGTTCTACATACAGAAGACAAGAAACAGACAAATAACCCCGACAAGCAAGCAAAGAATACAAACAGGCCAATCCAAGAGAGGGAGTGCTAGTAGGAATAAATAAGACTTTCACAAGAATCTGGAAAAATGCAAACTAAAGTAACTAGATAGCATTTCATGCCTGCTGGATGGGGAATTTATTTTTTAATTGAAAGCCTTACATTGGCAAGAGAATGGGGAGTGAGACCACCACACACGACTGCAAGGGAACTGGTGTAACTTTCTGGGGAAACTAACATAATGGTATATTTAAAAATGTAGTTAATCTGATGCTACAAATCCTAGTTTAGAAATAAATTATACTATAAAATAAAAGCACCAATAAGACTATTACGTATAAAAAGTACTTTAAAAAAAAAAATTGAGAGCAGCCCCAGTGGCTCAGCGGTTTAGCGCTGCCTTCAGCCCAGGGCGGGATTCTGGGGACCCAGGATCGAGTCCCATGTCGGGCTCCCTGCATGGAGCCTGCTTCTCCCTCTGCCTGTATCTCTGCCTCTGTTTCTCAAATAAATAAAATCTTTTAAAAAATGAAATGAAATGAAATAAATGAAATAAGTAAAATAAAATAAAACAAAATAAAATTAATTAATTAATTGAGGGCAGCCCCAGTGGCTCAGCGGTTTAATGCTGCCTTCAGCCCAGGGCGTGATCCTGGAGACCTGGGATCGAGTCCCGCATCGGGCTCCCTGCACAGAGCCTGCTTCTCCCTCTGCCTGTGTCTCTGCTTCTCTGTCTCTCATGAAAAAATAAAATAGAATCTTTAAAAAAAATAAAAAATTGAAGTATAACTAACAATGTTGTATGAGTTTCAGGAGTACCACACTATAATTCAACAACTCTGTCCATTCCTGAGCACCTCACCGTGATTAACTGTAGACAAGGATTCATTTTTAACACAAGCAAACATCTTTACAAGCTCGAGCTCTATAAACAAGGAAAATGTCAAATAAACTAAGGTACAGCCACACTCAAAAGCATGAGGCTTCCGTGCGTGGATGTGGGAAGATGCCCACAACATACAGTAAGCCACAGTAAAAGCAAGCAGACTGTGAGATGTGGTAACTTTTTGAAGAATGTGAGAAAAAAAGCACACCAAATGTGTACATATGGGACCACATGTTGATATGAGCACGATCAGAGAAGAAGAGCCTCCCTCGTAACTCGGGGGTGTTATTACATGTAAGAGGAAGGAAAAGTTACTACGGCTCCTCAATCATTTGTATGCTTGACCTGTAAGGAATACACTTTACAGTACCTGTCAACCCCAATAAAGAAAACGATGGCAAGAAACACTGAAAGCGACTTTTAGAAATAGAAGCACGCTTCCTTACTGAACTCTTACCTGGGCACTGACCGAACCGGCCCCCCGGGCAGACGCAGGTGTATCTGTCCTCTCCGGGGTCAGTGATGCACTCAGATCCCTCTGGGCATGGACTGTCTTCACATCCGTGATGGACAAGGGGGCATCTTCCCTCTGTTTAAAAAAAAAAAAAAAAAAAAGAGAGAGAGAGAAGGGGGCGGAAACTAATTAACAGAAATTTCAAGAAAATGATCATTATTTCGTTACTGTGTAGCCTTTAGAGGCTGTACATGAAGTGATCTGTGCCACCTACTATCGGATACTCATGTGTGTTACCTGTGCAGAGACACACAGCTGTTCTGTGGTGGCGCGGAGTCACGAAACTCAGTCTGGCCGTGCTATGCGTGGACATAACGTTTTCATCCACGGTTACCTTCTCGTCACAGAATTTCCATGGGCAATCCAGTCCTGCACACAGCTTCTGGAATACATCCAAGATCCTAACACCAATGATTTCCTCAATGTCGGTCACGGAAGAATTAATCTTGTGCAGGAGCTGTTTTGTTGAAACGTGGGCACCACCTGATTTCTCTACAAAGAGTAAGACATCCAGATGTGGATGAGGTTCAGAGGGCTGCAAACTAACAATCTGTATGTCGTTCCTCCTTGCACCCAAGATGTTCCGTAAGGCTCGCTGGAAGTTGCGCCAGTAGTCGCCAACAAACTCCTCCGGAGTGAGATTGGCAAAGCGGATGGCAATGGTGTGGTTCAGCATCTCCTGTGTTATCTGTCGGATGTGCACTGTGATGTCCGCCACCGTTGTAAACTTCCCATCGGTGACGCTGATGTTGAGAAGGTACTGCCCTATGTCTAGTTTTTTGTGTGCTATCAGCTTGCCCCCTGTGCTGGAAACAGAGAAGAGCTTGTCCATCTGGGGATCGAGACTGTAGCTTAAAGTGTCATACACGTCTTGGTCTGTTGCATGAATCTTCCCAATGACACCCCCTGAGTATTCCTCTCCAAAAGCAGTAATGAAAATTTCTAGTGGTAAGATTGCGGGTGGGTAGATGCTCTCCTCAATGACCTTAATGTCAATATAGGTCAGAGATGACAACTGAGGCTTTCCATTATCTGCCACCTAGGAGGAAATGAAACAAAACAAGCTTTGTCTATGTCATTGTTTACAACTTCTTTATTTTTAAAAGATTTATTTTATTTTATTTCTTTGTTCATGAGAGACATAGAGAGGCAGAGACACAGGTAGAGGGAGAAACACGCTCCCTGTGGGGAGCCCAATAATATGGGACTCGATCCCAGGAGCCTGGGATCACGACTGGAGCCGAAGGTGGACGCTCAACCACTGAGCCACCCGGGCATCCCTGTTTACAACTTCTTAATAAAAATATATTTACGTTATTCACACTTTAAAAAATGACCGATTATTACTTATTTCTCCATTTCTTATTTCCTATCAAGGAAAAGGATAAATACTTCCTCGTGGCCCTTTTGCTAATTCATAAGGAAGGTCAGCTCCACCAATGTGTATGATCAAGTAACCCAATGAATAAATCAGCCCCCTCACAGTGCCCTGGGATAAAAACAAAGGTGTGGCAAACAAACAAACAAGACAGTTCTATTCATTTTGTTTTCTCATGAAAGTAAGCTATTCACATACAAGAAGACAGCCGCCAAAGGAACGCTCCTCCAGGAATCCACAATAACATCACAAGGACTTTCGTACCTTAACATGCAGTAGATAACGATCTTTCACTTTCCTCTTTATGGTCCCTGACGTCAGGAGGACCCCCTGCTGGTTAACGTCAAATGCTCCATCATCATTCCCACTCACAATGGTGAAAAAGAAGGGCGGGCCATTATGAGAGGAGTCCTTGTCGGTCACGATCAGCTGCAGTACACTGAAGCCCACAGGCTTATTTTCCTGGAGGGTCAAAAAAAAACGAAAAACAAAAAACCCACGATTTTCAACAAAACTAAAGCTATGTGGTAGCAGACACAGGCAAGTTTTCTAGAACATGAAGTATACTAAAAACAAGGCCTGGTTGCTGCTCCATTTGGCAGGAAGAGAGAGAAGAGGAGCTGCTGCTGGTGGTGGTGGTGGTGTTGGTGGCGAAGAGAAAGAGGTGAAGGGAAATGGAGAAGAGAAAGGGGTGAAGGGAAAGGCAGGGGTTCGGAGACCAGAGGGGAAGGGATGTATAAGAAAGGATGCATGGGGAGCAGAAGCGCAAGAAAGATGGAGTAGGAGCAGGGGAGACGAGGGAGGAGGTGAATTAGATACTCTGATGCTTCTCAAATACAGGACAGCAGAAAATAAGATTAAGGATCAAGCTAGTGAGAATCTTAAAAAGCACAAAAAGAAGAGAGAAAAGCTTGGCTGTTATCTTGAAAATGCTCAGCTCTTAGTATTGATGGACTAATTTTATTTACTCTTCTCATTTTCCTAAAAAGTAATCTTTGGAAAAGATAGGTACTTCAAATGAACAACTGAGGCCAACAGAAGAACTCGTTTCAAAAGGGATGTGTTGGAGGAACACCGTCAGCACCCCAAGATTACCTGGATAATCACACTGTAGTTTCCCTTGGAGAAGACGGGAGCATTGTCGTTGACGTCTGACACGTCGATGTTCACGGTGGTTGTGTTGACCCTGGGTGGACTGCCGTTATCAGACGCCTGAACTGTGAGTGTGTAACCTGAAATCTTTTCGGACACAAGACAGAGAGAACACATGTCCACCTCACAAGGCCCAAGAACAGGCCCGGAAGGGCAGATCTGAGTACCCGTCCTCACTTGCTCTGTCTCGCACGTGGGCAACTCCCCAGCCTACAAACAAGCACACTGCAAGTACCTACAGGATGGGACATATTCGCTCAACAGGAAAAGTTAGCGATGGTGGTTAGATTCCCTGATGCCTCTTGAAACATACTCATTCCATTAAAGCTTTCTAACTTTAAAACCGATTAACGGAAGTCATAAAAGAGATAATATAATGAGAAAAGTGTTGGCAGAGCTCAAAGGCTGTTGCTTTTGCAGTAACAGGGTTGGCAAGTTTCTCTAAGACCCAAAGAGGACTGTGAGCCAAAAGCTGAGGGAAGATGCTTTCCACCCCCGAGGGCTTACTCATCTTCAACACCAGACACTCCGCATCAGCCTCCCCCATCACTCAAAGTAGCCAACTGTCTAAACCCCTCAGGACGGTTCTTCGTGACCCCCTGTACAAAGGCCGTGGCATCGAGTGAGGCGCATTCTGTCCTAGGGTAGTTAAGCTCCCCCTGTTAAGCTCCCTCCTCCAGTAGGAGAGTTGGAAGAAGCCAGAAAGCCGGTTCAATCCCAGAGTATGTTCTGCAGAGTAAGCCCTGCAAGACGCTCCAACAGGCAAGGGCAATGCCTGGGACACACGACACACCATCGCACTAGACATCCGCACGCTGAAGGTGCGGACAAGCACGTCAGTAACCAACACTACGTGCTCTTCGGCCAGCAGTGCAGCAACTGCTAGCCTAACAGCGGTGGCTCCCTAAGCCTCCTGCAAAGTCCTTGCTCAAAAGTAACAGGTCACAACAGGAATGAAGGAACTGAGACTTGAGCTCATCACCGTCTCCCCAATTCCTCTGGTCTTAGCTTTACCTGTTATTGTTCTGGAACGACACTCTATTATCGCCAATGTCCTTTCAATTCACTTCCAGATTTTGGGACCTCTCCAGGCAGCTCCCTGTGTGTGGGCGGAGGTGCGGCCGGCTTTCCCTCGGTTGCTCACATTTACCTCACTGCCCCACTGCCTCCAGAATCCTCTCCAGAGGCCTGTGCCATTATCTGTAGTTCCAGCTTTCAGGTTTCTGGAGTAAAATCTCCAAATACTGGCTGAAAGCTTTTCCTTACACGTGCCGTCTGCCACCAACCGCCCCACGGAAGAGCAGAGGCCGGGCCTCTCCCAGGGCCAGCTCACAGCCTCACGCGGCCGGCCCCCTGGATCCGGGGTGCCCAGCCACAGCCCACGGGCACCACGGCCTCCTCCCTTCAGGCCAGGCCCCTGCAGCCCCCAGTCCGGGCCTGGCGCAGGTCTGCCCTCCTCGCACGGGGACCCACCCCTGGACGGTGACAACCAGGCTTGCAAATACTCGGTGCCACCCCACTGCCTGCAGTGTCCAGTCCGAGCCTCTGATTTGCCCCCAGCCCCCCTTTCTTGGTAGGACTCCTCTACTCCAGTGCAGCCTAAAGGGTTCACCTAAACGTACAGCGTGTCCTTTCCCTCCACGCAGTTCCTCACAGGGACTCCCCTTCTCTCAGCGACTATAGTTTTCTGAGTCTCTGCCATTACCGAAAACCCAGCAACTGGCTCCATGAAGCTCCCCCCAACACTGGAGGCAACACAAGTTTCTCCCTGAATATAAACTTTTACTCCAAACTCCTACCAGTCAGTCTGAAACACGTCTGACGTTCCTGAGATTTTCATACTGGAAATGCTTTCCAACTGTGCCTTGTTTGTCAGGGCCCGAACAAGGCTGGTTCCTACCCTTCTCATACTTCCCCATCGTGTCACAGAGGGGGGCACGCAAGGAACATCTCTGTCCAGGTTTGGTAATCAGTAAACAATTTAAGCCACACTTTTGCACATACCGTTTCCCGGTCTAGAAGCTTGGTCACTTTCACTTCTCCCTTGGCAGGGTCAATCGTAAATGGACTTCCTTGGTTGCCATCTATGATCGAATAGCGGATGCGGCTGTTGGAGGGCCCATCAGTATCATCAGCCATGACCTAGGAAACACCACACTGATGCTCAGGAGACAGCTAAGGAAGGGACTGGCGTCTAAGCCAATCTCTGCTATCAACAGCTAGCTATTACAAGGCAATCATTTACCACAGAGTCACTCATCGACTGGGAGAACAGATGACATTTCACAACTTCCAATTATTTTCGAGTAAGGCCACAACAAAAACTGGATCGATCCTCCTGAAATTTCTTGCAAAGTCCCAAAAGAAGAACACGGCAGGGGAGAAAATACACACCGTGATGACCGACTGCTCGAGAAGGGCATCCTCGCTGATCACTGCCGTGTAGGTGTCTTGGCTGAACACGGGGGAGTTGTCGTTGATATCGGTGACGTTGATGTTCACAGTTGCCACATCACTCAGGGAAGGCGTACCTCCGTCAGTGGCTTCTACAGTCAGGTAATATTCATGGGAGCTTTCATAATCCAGATTCTCAATGATAAATATGGCCCCTGTAAGAGAAAAGCCAAATGACGTCCGGGACTTTCAAATGCCACCACTTTCTCCCACTGTGCTGGAGACACACTGCTAAACAAACCATTTCTGCTTCAGAAGTTACTTATCCTCTATGTATGTTTTCTAACTTCTTAATTCAGCAATTACAAATCAGGAAGTTGCGAATCCCTGGGTCTTATTCATGTCTCTGTGATATTTAAATGGCTCTCCAGTCAACGCTACATCCCACATCCCACCATAAAAATGTTTTTATTTCTTCTCCCTTCTAAACCACAGTTTACTACAGATGTCACTCTATTAACCTAAAAAGGAAAACATAAGAATTCTATTCTTTGGCCTTTCTTTTCTTTTTCTGTTTTTCTTTTATAGAAATGTACATCTCTTTTTTCTATCTCCAGAGTAACTACTTACATCTTGTCATTAAAAACAGAATCCCTGGGACGCCTGGGTGTCTCAGTGGTTGAGCATCTGCCTTCGGCTCAGGTCATGATCCCACGTCCTGGGATCGAATCCCGCAGCAGGCTCCCTTTAGGGAGGCTGCTTCTCCCTCTGCCTATGTCTCTGCCTCTTTCTGTTGTGTCTTTCATGAATTAATTTTTTAAAGTTAAAAAAAAAAAAAAACCACAAAAGACAGAATCCTTTTTTTTTTTAGGTCAGAATCCTTTTTTGATTTAATAATTTCCTGAGCATCCTTCCTTATAGCTCACCCTACAAAGGAGCCCTAAAAAATAATAATTCTATGATTATTTGTGCATTAAAAGTACATTTTAAAGTAGTATCATCACACACCTACTCTTCATCTGGAATGGTCACACACAAATACAGCTTGAATGAAGTGACTTTTTACAACGTTTGAAGACTTCTAGCTCTTTTAGACCACAGGTCAACAAGACAGTGAAAGTGTTTACGCAGCAGGAGTCAATAGCTCCTAGGACTCTTGACCTTGTCGATAGTCATTCAGTGTGGTTAAAAGTACTTCAGCTATTCTATCTAACGAGCATAATGAAGACGTCAATTTTAATGAGTTATCAGATGCCTCCTATAGCAACTAAGATCAAAGAGGTCGAAGCTACTGTTTGGCTTAAGAAGCTACCTTCACATGGCTTCAATATGGGAGAGAACAAGGGGCCACTACACAAGATCCTCTACAATCTTCTACTCTTTATCTTTACTAATTTACTACATCTGACATCTTGACTGAATTACTCGTGTGCGATACTTTAATTTTCCACTTAAAAGTTCTAAACCACTTTGAATCCCACTTAAACCATCAACACAAAGAAAACCTGAGTTTTATCTTTTTAGGGTATCTAACTGCTGATTTATGTCTGCCGCTTTGTATCACGTAGAGTGCTGAGCCATCCAGCCTTTGGAGCAGAATAAAGGGCTTCCTCTCATTTACAGGGTAGGTTACCTGTTTTAGAATCTATGCTGAATTTTCCATGTTCATTTCCACTTATTATCGAGTAGGTGATTTCTGCATTTGCTTCAATATCCCGACTGGCTGCGTACACTTGAAGAACTTCTGTTCCGATGAGAATGTCCTCAGACACGGTGGCACCATATTCACGGTATTCAAACACGGGTGGGTTGTCGTTGATATCCAAAACTGACACAACAAGAGTGCCAGTTGCTGTCAACCTCCTTGGGAGACCTTGATCTACAGCTTTCAAAGTAAGGGTGTACACTGCCTGCAGTTCTCTATCCAAGGGCTTTTCTAACTGAATGATTCCAGATAGTTCATTAATGGAGAACTGCCCATCAGCAGAGTTGATGAGTGAGTAGGAGATCTTCCGATTCAGTCCTGGTAACACATGACAGACATCACATCAGATCGTTTGATTTCAAGGAATTTAAACAATTAAAAAAAAAAAAACATGTAGTGTGTTTTAAAAGGGAAAATGCTAACACATGTTCCTAGACATTCTTAGGACTATGATCTTTAAAAAGCAAACGTTTCCATTAAAAATTGACTAATTTAAATATAACTTCATCATTATCTGGCTTTTTAAGACTGTGTTCTACAGGAATGTCTGCTATAATACCCAGCAGCTCTTTTACAAGAAAGTCTATTATTTAGCATCAGTGTCAAAGATCTGAGAAGTAACATTTTTGTTAGTGCTCTAATTCTTCCGTACTAGTAGGACTTAAGAAATTATTTTTATTCTCTGCTACAGAAATGTTAGAAACATGTATCCTAGAGCATTATACTCTCCATAAAAATTGCGAAAGGTCTGTAAAACTCTAATAATGTAACATCACTTCTGTTCTATTTCCACATTAAAATTTCTACATCACTAAATCGTTTATTCACAAAATAACACTTCACTTAATTAATTCAAATGGATATGAAAATCAATTAATAGAGTCACTAACCATAATTTTAGGGATACCACAGATGTCTTAAAATTTTAAGTACATCGGGCACAATTTTGAAACTTGAGATATTCATTAAAAATGTAGACTTTTTTAATGAATTCATGATTCTAAAGAGTTCATTCTACTTTTAATGCTGAGGAATTAAATAATACAAGTTATTCAATATGCCTAACATAAGATAAGCTAAAGAGACTGAACTTGAGATGTGTTTTGGCCCAGAGGTCCCTATGATCTTAGAGCATGGCTTAAAGGCAAGAGCATCACCTAGACCCCCTGCGTCAGCGTCTGTGGCCTGCACTCTGGTCAGCGGCGTCCCGGGCTCTGTGTTCTCGAACACGGTGATGGTGTACAGGTCGGCGGAGAATTCAGGGGCATTATCATTCACGTCTTCTACCGTGAGCATGATATTTGCTTCACAGAATCTGCCCCCTCCATCTGTGGCCTTGACGAGAAGGTTATACACTTCTTGCTCCTCACGATCAAGAGGGGCTAATGTTTTCAGTTCACCTAAGAACAAATCAAAAATAAATGGATTTACCTGAAATTTAAGATGTGAACTGCAAATGCACCTCCTGTGTCTTCTCCTTTCCTCTTACAGTGACAGAATTTTGAAGGCACCGTTTTATCAGTGACAGGAGTAAACAGCTGCAGGAACCCAGAGAGATCCAGGTTTCCAGACCCTGCTGGGTGCTGGCTCTTCACATCATAAAGACTTTGAGGCTAGGACCTCTCAGGTTATATATAATGTCAAAGAAACACACACACACTCCGAAAAAGCGCTACCTAACTTGCCAAATTTAAAACATTTTTAAATTGACTCATAGCCTCATATGTTCACAATTAGTTCTGGGGGTGGAGCTGCGAAAAAACTGTTACTTGGACTCCCGACTTTAACAAGACACCAAATTGTAAGAGGGAAAGCAATCTTAAAGATTTAAATACAAATAGAATACCATTAATAAAATACCATTAATCATTTTAGAGTATGCTAAATTATTAATGCATGCCCATGAATTCAAGAAAACTATATACAAAATGGATGAAGCAGAAAGTTTGAGATATTCTTAAATTTCTGAATTACTTTTAAAAAAAGAAGTTGATATTAATCTAAATTTTAAATCCTTGGTTCAAGTGGGTGATACTGTTAATTTAATTTTTTTTGTCTCACCCCACATTTTACACACAAAGCTGTGTAGATTTCTAAAAGATGCCAATTTTGTAATATCAGAGTAAATTTTACAGGAACAAAATGTAATTTCAAATTTCACACGTGACCTAAAACCACCCACATGTATGAGATGACTTTGTTGAAACAGTTAATTTTGCCCCAAGTCCCATCTTTACCTGTGTCTGGATTTAGTTTGAATTTTTCTGCACCTGGACCAAACAATGTGTAAGTAATTTCTGCGTTGGAGCGGATGTCTGCATCTGTAGCGGACACCTGCATGATCAGCTTCCCAGGAAAGGCATCTTCTGGAATCGTGTCTGAGTATAAAGTCTACAAAGATTTTAAGCAATATTGTAAACATAAGACATTAAGTTAAGGTTAAAATGACTTGCCAAGGGAGTAAGAGGAAAAAAAAATCATTTAACTTCTGTCATAGAAAACATGGGAAATGACAAAATTTAAAATCCACAGAGCTGTTTCTCTTATGTTAAACACATTTAAAACAAAAATATAAGAAATGAAATAGATTTATAAGAAATATGATTTTATAAGAAAACGGGTTTTTCTTAAACACATTTAAAACAAAAAGGAGTCATGAAACAGGTAACAACTCCTCTGTATCCCTGGAACAGTCTAACTTGACATTTAACTAGAGAATTCTGAATACTTGAGTATCTGAGTTGGTTTCATGTTTACCTTAAATTCTTGTAAGTAGTATTCCATAGTTAACCAAAAATTAGGAGAGTAAATGCCTGTTACATCATGTCTACTTCATTTCGATACAGGAAATTTATTATTTGCAATCTTTCCTAACACATGATCAGATAATTGCAGTTGAGAGATCTTCATGTCACGGGAGAAATCAAAGAATCCCCAAAGGCCCCCCGGGGTGGGGGCAAGTGATGCTGGGACCAGGGCTCTTCTGCTACCCTTCCCTCCCCATCTGACCGAACTCAAACATAATAAATGGCTATTTCCAGTTCCAACTAATTAGAAATTCATGCCATAAACCAAAACATAAGACAAACAGGTTAAGATTTTGTTAACTTTTTAACATGAGCTCAAATTTGAGGTAAACTACATTTTATGGCTCATGAAACAGGATATTTTGCAATACCGATGATTTCAAATGATCTAATGTTCTTTTATTATTCCCAAAGATGACAAGGCATCATATCCAAGTAATATGCCAAGTGTTAAAAACACACACACACATTTATTTTCTCTAAGACACACACAGCCAGCATCCTCTCCCCTCCCCCCCCCCCCCACCCACACGAAATACTACTGCCAAAAAAGTCTCCATGTGGGTTGGAGTGAACACCTCATCCCTCTGGAGCTCCCCCTTCCCTCCTGATTGTGCTGTATCCCCGGAGCACGGCTCTGTCCCCTCCACAGCTGCGACTCTGCCCCCATCCTCCCCCCCTTTTTTAAGGCCATTTAATGCCTCACTCTCCCCAGCCCTCCCCTCATCTTCCACCCTTCTTTCCTTGGAATCTCCTCTTCCTTTGGGGGCCAAAGCTATATACTTATGAACACACACCCTCCCCAAAGTCAGGCAACCATCTACATCAGGATCCCGAGCCCACTGCCTCCAAAGCCCATCTTGAGCCTCCAAGTTCTGTTCCACATCTCCATCATCCGCTTAGCAGCCACACCTGTACTTGCTGCTGTCCCGCCTCCTAAAACTACCCCCACCCCTCATGGAGGAAAGGAAATACCCCTATGTACACTCTTTGTCCCTTTTTGTTATTAGCCTCTCACGCAGACTCCACTGTCAGGGATCCATGCAAACTGCCGGTTTATGGATCTGTCCCTAATCTCCACCTGCATCCCTGCTGTCTCTACAAGTCTACAAAACCTGGAATGTCCCATTACCTTATAATTAAGGAGTCTGAGAGGAACACAACATGCCTCCTCTCAAACCAACTCCACCCCAGGCTTGTATCTTTGGTCTTTCTCCCTCACTCCTGGAGGAAATAGCAGAGGCAATCCTGATCTGACATGCGTGCCATTCTGTCACATGCAGGCAGCACCAAGGGATCAGCTTGTCCTCTGCTCTGTCTTCTGTCCCTACTCCTTTTGCTGCCACTGCCTGCCTTACTACCCCCTGCTCTCACTCGTGCTAGCCCTTATGCACACGACACCACCAAACTCCTCTTCTGTAAGGAACTCTTTGTTCCTGTCATCTCCACCTTTCAAATACAAAAGGATTTGAGTCTCTATTATCTCTAGGATCGAGTCCCTATTATCTGTAGGATCAAGTCCCAGTTCCTCTGCTTATCTAACCACTACCTCCCAAAGGCTGCACTGCTCCTCACACACTGGCTGCAGGGCACAGCTGCTTCAGTGCTCACCTTGCAGCCTTGGATGGGAAGAGCTCCTCTTTCGGTTATTTGTTCTCATGTTAAGTGGGATCCACAGCTACAGAAGCACATTCATTAACCTCTTAGTTTCTCTGGCATGTAGAAGGGCAAGGGCCCCCAAAACCAGCTTGTTAAAGCAAAAGGAGCTTTGTATATGATCTACTAATCGGGTGTTTCCTCCAAATAATCTCATCCCCCAATAAAGGGAATGAAAACTTCACGGAACAATTTAAGAGTTAAACACAACTGGAACCCTGTCCAACATTTACAGTATGTTTGAGATTTTTAAACTACTTAGCATTCCCCAAAATAGTTCCAGAGCTAATCCAACTCTTGACCCACTGAACACTCCTCTGCCTCAACAATAAGAGGTTTAAAATGTGAAATGTGTCCGAATTATACCTAGAAGCACATGACAGTCCTACTTAAACGGGTTAGGAAATAAATTCAAATTCATAATATATAAAGATAGAAGAGCCTACCTTTTCACAAATTGGACTGTTGTCATTTGCATCAAGAACTTTCACTTCAACTATGGCTTTTGATGAGAAGGTCCCATCAGTTGCTGTGATAGTCAGAAGATAATTGTCCCTTTTTTCCCTGTCTAGAGGTTTCTTCACATAGACCTTCCATTCATTCTGTACATTTTCAATAGCAAACTGGCCCAAAGGATCTCCTCCTATTAATAAACCAATGGAGGAGGAGGACAAATTTGTTGAAATAAGGAAAGATGTAAGTAACTGCAGAAATAAGCTGCACAAAATATATATAATGTTATGGTTTAAAAGAATTAATGGTTTTTAAAACAATTATTACATTTAAATTTGGTATATTGCCTTTCCCACTTACCATCCGCACCCCAAAATCAAGGCATTAAAATGTATATTGAAACAAAGCAGTAAGCTAAATAAAATGTAAAGCCTACTAAACAATACTTTAGCCTATATTAGCCTATATTGAAACTATAGTTAACTATATTTATCATATGCAAAGTATAAAGTTCCGCAGAAGGAATCATAAAAATAAAAAACAGTCAACTGAGAAACAACTGTTAGGTTTCCTCAAAGAACTTGAAATGTAGCTTAATAGATGTTACTTCTACTTATGTTAGACATAATTTTACTAAAATCATCCCCTTAACTCCCAATGTACCTAAAACATGTATTTCAAAATTTATGCCTCTAGTACAATGTATTTTTTAACTTTAACCATTTCATTTAAATGTCTTACCTGTTATGTAATAAGCAACTTGTCTGTTAATTTCTTCAGAATCGGCGTCCGTGGTGCTTAAGATGGCAATGACACCGCCTGGTGGATCATCTTCACTCACAGTCCCTTTATAAATCTCTGCTGTGAACCGTGGGGGGCTGTCGTTGACGTCAGTGACAGTAACATCCACAATGGCCGTGGAGGATAGCTGAACCTTTTCACCATGATCTGATGCAACCACTTGGATCTGGTAACGGTCTCGCTCTTCATGGTCAAGTTCCTTCAGGGTTGAAATCCAGCCCGTCTCCATGTTAATGGCAAAAGATTCGATGACTTCAACACTTTGTGACTGGTCTAGACTGTACATGACTTGGCCATTGGTTCCTGAATCTAGATCAGAGGCCCTGATCTGGATGACCCTACTCCCTGCTGGCAGGTTTTCAACAATAAATGCCTCATATGGGTTAGACTCTAAGACAGGACTGTTATCATTTGCATCTTTCACTTGGATACTAACGTCCACAGAGGCCACCACTTCATAGTCCTCATGAGTGCACCTGGCAAGTATGGAAAACTGGTACCACTTAGTTGTCTCATGATCAAGACTCTTCTCCAGTTTCAGTCTGCCACTCTGTCTGTCGATCACAAAGAACTCATCCCTATTACTCTCAGGGGTATTCCCTTTGATTAGGCTGTAAAGAACAGTCCCGCTATGTTCTGCTCGGATGAGATCGATCTCTGTTCCGATGGGCATGTCTTCTGAAACTGTATAGGTATAAAATGGCTCCGAAAATTTTGGAAGTTGTATTTCTGGTGGAAGTATTTTAACATAGACGGGCACAACAGATTCTTTTGATGGAGACCCACTATCCACAGCTCTCACAAAGAAAGTAAAGAACTCATTTTCTAAGCCAATTAAGCTTTCTTTTGTAGTAATTATGCCAGACAGTTTGTTAATTTCCAAATTCTCTTTGACACTTTCAGAATCTGCTTCGATGGCATAGGTGACATCAGCATTGGACCCTTCATCAGCATCACTTGCAAGGACTTTAATGACTGATGTCCCTTTGGGAGCATTGGATCCGATGTCCACTTCATACTTGGTTGCTCGAAACTGGGGTGCATTGTCATTGTCATCTGTGAGGATGACATTAATGGTGCAGAAGGCGACTTTTCCTCCAGCATCCTTAGCCATTAAACGAATCGAGATTACTTTCTCTGCTGGGGTTTCTCGATCAAGTTTCTCCAAAGTAAATATCTGTCCTCTCTCATTGGTGTAAAATCTGTCTTTGGCAAAGTCATTTACAATATGGTAAGTAATGTGACCGTAAATACCAGAATCCCCATCAGTTGCTTTAACCTCAATCACCAGGGTGTGTAAGGGAGCATTTTCAGCTAATTCCACTTCATATTCGCTCTGAAGAAAAACAGGACTGTGCAGATTGCCTCCAATTACAGTTATATGAACCTGAGCTGAACTCCTAAAAACTCCATCAGACACAGAAACGTTAAGACTATAAAATGGCTTCAAGGTGTGCCGGCGCAGGTTTGAAAGTGTGATAATCCCCGTTTCACTGTCAATGACAAAATTCTTATGATCATTGCCAGACAGAATGGAATAGTCCAACTTGTCTATGTCGGAACTGTCTGCATCATAGGCTTTGACACAAGTCACGAAATGCCCATGGATGGCATGCTCACTAATTTTGGCTTCATAAATCTGCTGGTCAAACAGGGGCGGGTTATCATTGAGGTCCGTGACATCCACCGTGACGATCACATCACTGCTCAGAGGGGGCATGCCACCATCCACAGCCCTTACAAAAATCTTGTGCTGCTGGAACTGCTCATAATCCAAAGCTCTGACTAGTGAAATGAGGCCAGTGCTGCTGTCTATGTGAAAGTGATCATGACTCTTGCTATGATTCCCAAACATATGGTATGAAATTCCTCTATTGGGCTCTGAATCAGAATCTGTTGCCCTAACTTGAATGACAGACGTGCCAATGACAGATGCCTCAGACAGGGTCGTGGTGTAAGACTGCTGAACAAAGACAGGAGGGTTATCGTTGATGTCTTCCACGATTATGTCAACAAACACTTCAGCATGAGCACCAGTCAGGGAGTCGGTTGCTCGTATGCTTAGTTTATATGCTGGGTGGGACTCAAAGTCCAGAGGAGCTATGACATTTATAACTCCCGTGTTGAAGTTAATAGTAAACTGGCTGAAGGGATCTCCATCTGTGATGCTGTAGAACACTTTCAACCCTTCTGGGCTGTTGGCTTGTATATGGACAACCGGACTGTGCATCTGGATATTCTCTGGAACCTCTGCACTGTAGAAAGGTTTTTCAAACACAGGCATGGCTTTATTCATAACAGTGATGGGAACTATAACTTCAGCTGAAAAAGCTGGATTTCCTCCATCTTTTGCAACCACTGTGATGAGATATTCTTTATTTAAGGTGTCAGGTTCAAATTGCTTTTTCAATGAAATTTCACCTGAGGATCCAATTTGAAAATGTTCATGATGTTCCTTAAGGTAGTAATGTACTTCTCCATTTCTGCCACTGTCTCGGTCCACGGCGGTCACGTGGCGAATAACATGGCCCACCACGGTGTCCACTTTAACAACAGCATAGTAAGGAAGGTTGACAAACACCGGTGCATTGTCGTTTTGGTCTTCTATGATGACCTTGACGACCACGTGGGCCACCACCGAAGGCTTCTGCTCTTGGGTCACTTCTACGACTACATCAAATGCCTCCTGCTGCTCACGATCGAATGGTATGCCAGTGGTTGACAGGACTCCTGAAGTCCGGCTTATTTTAAATCTGCGATCTGGGTTGAGGATCTGAAAAAACAAAGGCTCGTTGATTGGGTTCCCAATGGCAGTAATGACAGCTAATGTTCTGGCTTCGGTGGAATTCTCTTTCACTACTGCAGAGTAGACATCCTGGGTAAACTTCAGCTGACTTTCTTTGCTTTCTTTCACATTAATTTTCACAGAGGTGAAGCTTACAAATCTGCCATCAGACACTCTCACAGTGAACTCGTAGCGGCTTCTTAACTGAGTTGTGTTCTGTACAGTTATAGTTCCGGTCCGGTAGTCCATAAAAAACTTCTCCCCGATGTTGCCTTCGGTGATAGAGTACATTAACTGTGAGAAGGCACTCGAGTCAGCATCTGTAGCATTTACTGTGATGACCTTCACTCCTCTGTATGTTGGCAACAAGAGAGATGCTTCATATAATGATTTGGAGAACACAGGAGGGCAATCATTGATGTCAATTACACGGATAGTCACATTAGCAGCGTACTCAGCAAATAAACGTGGTGTCCCCATGTCATGCACTTGTACAGTAAAGTGAAAAGTACTTGTTTCTTCATAGTCCAAACTGAGGACTGTATGAATAGCACCGGTGCTGGAATCAATAGCAAAATATTTGTGTATAGATGGTTCTACAATGTGATAAACAAGCAAAGCATTTGATTCTTTGTCAGCATCAGTTGCTCGAATCACTAATGGGGCATTCTTGTCTGTTAGGACCACACTGTTGATTGAAGCTGATTCGCTAATGAGTCCTACATATTCTGACTGCATAAAGACTGGCAAGTTGTCATTTTCATCTTGCAGATGCACTAGAACAGTTGTGTTAGTAGACAAACCAGCCATGTTAGTTCCTTGGATAATCAATGTGTAAATGGGCAAAGTTTCAAAATCCAGGGCTTTCTGAGTGATGATACTTCCAGAATGTGGATTGATATCAAAAACTTCAGCTACATTTCCATCTTTTATCTCATACACCACTGATGACTGACTGTGGGCTGTCACCATTCCAACAAAACTTCCAATGCCGATAGTTTCACTGATTTCCACAGAATATTCTTTTGATGTAAACTTAGGAGAGGCATTGTCTGCGATCGTAACAGAGACATGCACAGACGCTATTTCACTCATTGGTGGATTGCCTTGATCGGTAGCTTTTACCATTAAGTCATATTCCACTTGGCTATTTCGATCTAATTCTCTGGCAGTTTTTATAGAGCCCAGGATGGGATCGATTGTGAAAGAATTTCCAATATTTCCTAGGAGGAGGGGGAAGATAAAAACATGTTAGAGGAAAATACAAGGACCAATACAAGTCATAGTTGGAGATGCAGAAACAAAGCTATCTTTAGAAGTGATATTCTATAATTAAACAGAAATCCAGGGGTTATCAACATTTGAGAGGAACTTGTTTCATTTACAGCCTCCTTAAAGGTGGCAGACTTTTCAGAGTTTTGTTCATAAATTATGAAAAGCAAGAAATAGAAGATAGATTACTCTACACCAAAAGCCGAACTCACTCACTATTGGCTGAACCAGGATGTGATGTGGAAAGAAAGCATGGTTATCCTTTTGTAAGGCCATTAATAATTTTCCAACAGTCCCTCAAAAACTTGGGAATATACTTCTAGTTTCAGCCTTTATCACCTGCAAGTTCTCATGGTTCTTATTCATTATGAAAGGGAAGATGTCAATTCACTAAGAAAATTTAACAAGCTTCAAGAGTGTTGTCCCTTATTTCAAATGTTCAGGGAATGAAAAATGAGCTTGTGTACAATCTGCCACCCTATGTAGGTTTCAAAGATTTCAGTACTATTCCCTTCTTAATCTTTTTTAGGTCAATCTACCCTCTATGTCAATGGTTCTCAACTGGAGGTGATCTTATCTAGATGAACATGCAACAACATCTAGACACATTTTTGGTTATCACTACCTAGGTAGGGTGTGCTACTAACACCCGGCTGGGTAGAGACCAGAAATTGCTGCTAAACTCCCTACAATGTACCGGACAGCCCCCACAACAAAGGGTTTTTTGCTTCAAAGTGTCAACAGTGCTGAGACAGAGAAACTCTACTCTAGAATAGACTGTTTTACTTGTTCTCTCTGGACCTTTCCAGCTATACTGAATAGGTGTATTTAGCTTCAAATGCAAAATAGTCCTGGTTTTGTATCATCATGGAAATCTTTCTAAAGACATCAGCAGTTCACTCGAGTTTAGGAGTTTACCATCTTTTCGGATGGCATGCGGCAGTGTTGGGAGGGTCTTCAGGTTCGATCCACCTACCCACCCACACTTCATCCCCTGTCTCACAATAGTCCAGAATCCAATCTCCTAGTCACAGAACTGAATTTATTTTCCCCAAATGAACAATTACATTTCCCAAAAGAAAGTTGACTTGCCACTTAACTGCTTTTTCAAGTTCTGTTTTCCTGTAGGCTTGCAACTGCATGGGGCATGTCATAGGCCAGAATGACTTATTGTGATTTGCAGATTTGGAGATTGATCAAGCACTCCTTTCTCTACACCATTACTAGTAAAAACACCTCTTCTATAGCCTTCATTTCCTTAATACATTTTCCAACAATCCATGATACAATTTTTTTTCTGAGGCCAGATCCAGTCTGGCTTTCATTAAGCCTGCCTGGCTCTGTGTCTAGGCCCCACGGCCTTGCGTCATATCTGCAACAAGGCAGAGGCCCAGGCTTTCTCCAGGCCCTGAAGCTCTGAGCTGAACTCTTGCACACAAACAGCATAATACTGCCTCTACCACGCCTCACAGACACTAATTTCTGCTTGTCTGCATTTATGAGTCAACAGTCCCAGATCCTCTCATTGTGCTTGAGTCAGTCATCAGAACTCCAAGGACCTCTCTCCTACCTGGGCATCACCCCATTTTTCAAAACCATGACTGGTCACCTGACTGATAGGGAGACCATGAAAACCTGTGGACAATGCTCTTCATCCCCCACCCCTTGGGCTTTCCTAGGTCTGCACTAATGAAGCAGTTGACCTACCATATTGTACGTTCAATCATCTATACCACTTTCTCTTATTTTTATAGTGAAATTGAGCTTCAAACAACACAAGGCCCTACATAGCGGAATGAATAGATTTTATCTGCACTGAAGCAAGCTGGAGGGGTTCGAACCCGCTACTTTCCATACAACATACTGCCTGCCCTCCAGCCATGCTGGCTCCTCACTCCTCAACCAGATATGTTCTCATCTTAAGATGACTGTGTTTGCTGGGTCCTCTCTGGAACGGTTTTCCCCAGCTATTCTCATTGCCCATTCATTCATTCATTCATTCATTCATGTTTTACTCAAATGCTCCTTTGCTTAGAGAAAGTGATGGTGAGGTCTTCCTTTATCTTCCCAATTAGAATGGCTATTTCTGTTCCCTTACCCTGTTTTATCCTTCACAGCACACATTGCAATGTTCTTATCTGTTCTCCCACTAAAACGTAAGCCCCATTTAAGCATGGCTTGTTTTATTCATCACCTTATCACCTGTACTTAGAAAAATGCCTGACACATAGGAGACACTCCGTATATATTTGCTGAGTGACACAACTTGTACACATGTATGGAAAGATAACAAGGCACTATATTTCTATCTTTATTTGGGTTTCTTTTTCTGCATTTTATGTCTATCACTACCGACAACCACTTGTTCGATTAAGCTCTACCTTTGAAAGTGTTAACAAAAGAAAATATGTACTAATAGTTATTTCTGATAAATTTTTGCCAGATGTCAAATTCAAAAACATTCTTACCTGGAATATCTTAACAAGAAGGTTAAACAGGAACCCAGGCAACCAATTAACACATGGCTCCTACATACATAGATGCTGGGGCAGAAATCATGAGCTTGGTGGATGGGAAAGCAACACGTTTATGTGGAAGCACACTAGTGGCTGAGTGTGCTCAACTGCTGAGTGGCTTCAACATGCCCCTGTCTGATGTAGCAACAGGTCCATTCATCAACTACTGAAATACACATACACTATTTGTGAGGGAATGAACAGGGCAGTGGTAGAGTACCAGGTTGGGGGTTTAGTCATTCACGTTAGCTGGAGATACTGGTGGTTTCTAAATAGCCTTAGATTGTTCTATTTGAAGAAAGCAATTATCCAAAGATGTGAATCTGTGCTCATCAGCTATGACTGTATTACACACACATACCCCAAAGGACATGTCACGAAGCTGTGAGCAGAAATCTATTTCTTCCCACTGTGCACATGCTGTGGCCGCTCAGTAAAGTGCTGACCACCTGACAGTTGGCCCCCTGAAGTGGGAAACCTAAGGTTTCAATTGCAATTATATTTAACCTAAGTGTGGGGAAGAAAATCAATTCTACTCAGTAAGTGTATGTATGGAGTGTCTTCTATTTCGAGGCATTATAACAGTTTTGAAGTTAATAACTTTAAAAAAAAAAGAAAGAAAAGAAAAGAAAACCCCATCAGTCCAGAGTATGGCCCTGACTGTCTCTAAATACAGAAGTCAATTGTTAGGGAAAATCTCCTTTAATTAATTCTTTTCCCCTAGAGACTCCCAATCAGACCAAACCTTTTTTGCTTAATAGATTGCTGCTAATTAAACATGCAGTGTTACAGCCTGAATTTATAACTAGTTTTCAGAACTTTATTAAATGTAATCTGACACAAAGGAGAAGCAGGTGAATATAAGGAACTTAAATGAAAGGAAAAATGACTATTTTACATTTGCTACTATTCCAACAGATTCATACACATACACAGACACACGCTCCTGCATTTTAATGGTAGCTGTTGCCCATAAAGTAATTCTTCAGCACACTTTTTACATTACCAAATCTATAAAGATTATCTTCTTAGAAGTCCGAATTCTATATCGAAATAGGCCCTTGGTATTATCTATTCTTTGAGTGGAGATATAGTGCCATTCTTGGAATACCCAATTACTAATCCCATCAGTCATTACAAGCATTTCAAGAATGCACATGCCTTCAGTCAGGCACCAACAATCATATTTTAACCACCCAGTTGTTGAAAATTATGTGAAAGCTAAGGGAAAAGTTTAACATTTTCTCCTACACAAACCCAGGCGGTTTGTCTATGAGAAAATTATTTTACTGAAGTGCTCAGGCATGCACAAATGGAATGCACTGTTTTTTTAACAGCTAAATTTCTGAACCAGTGGAAAAACCTCATCTTTGTTCAAGGCGCTAACTCTACTACAGTTTAATCCTAAACTACAGGCAGTATGTAAGATCTTCTTATTTGTGGGTAATGGACTAAATTTGGTTGTTTTCAGGGAAACAAATGAAGCTTCAAATGTATTAAGAAATAAAAATAGTTTGATCACATAATACACATCAATTAAGTGGCTTTTTTAAAAAATAACTCTCCATGTGCTCAGCTTTTGATCATATGACCTATAGTTAATGTTTACCTCTACCAATTCTACTGCCTAGGAAAGGCACAATTTTTAAATATGCAGAGGAAGGAAGTTAACAAATCAAGTTAAGTAGATGATATTCTAAAATCATTATAAGACAAAAGAATGAGAGAGTCTATATTCTTTGTACTAACAATTACCTTGAGAGACATGGAAAAATGGAAGCAGCCTTCTTGATACTTCATCACTTACTCATTTTATTTGGCATGAGTAGAGAAGGTCCCAAAACAAAATGAATTATGACTAAACAAATCTTATGTTCTAAAGCAGATCCCCATTTCAATCAGTAGCTCCCCTTTTGCATGAAATACATTCATGGACCAATGACAGCCTCTACTTATAACAAGCTCCTAGTATAGCACTTGACGCATAAAATATGCTTAATCAGTCCACAGAATGAATAAATGTAAGACTATGAACAGCAGCATAAAAGATAACAGAGAACAAAACATTTCACTTTGCTACAACTCTTTCTTGGTGACCCTCCTTGTCACCACCAGCAAGACTCTGGGTCTCCTGCCCTATCATACCTAGAAGGAATGTCCAAGGCCCTCCTTGCCCAACTCCAGCAGGCTGCTAAGCTTTCCAACATCTCTAGTCCAAATCGCAACCCTGGGGCCTGCTGCAACAACCAAACTCCACAAATGGAAACTCAACTGTTAAAGGTACATGGGGGTGAAAGGGGCAGAAAAGCTAACCCTGGGACAGAAGAGGGCACGACACCCAGCACTCTGTCATGGAACTTCCTATTGAGCCCAAGAAAAAATACTGACTACAAGATAAATAATTAAGGCAGTGGTTTCCTAAGAGTGGTTCATAGTTAACAAATACTATGAAGGAAAATTCTGTATGGTTAAAACACTGCGGAGACACTGAATTGGACCAAATACAGCACTGAGGAACTTCTCAGAGTCTTGAACAATGCTAATAATGTTTTTTTATTGAAACTTAGGACTCTCTTTGCTTTCTAGTGAGTTAAAAGCTAAAAAGAGCCTTCTTTCTCCTAATATGAAAAAATGGTAGCTAAAGATTAAGCAATTTTTACAGTGACACAAAGAAATGTTTCTACACATAGAATTTTAGAAAAATGTACTTTTTAAAGTTAGCCTACTGAGAAGGGCTCCAAAAATACCTGATTCAATTGAATACAGCACTTCTGCATTCTTCCCCTTGTCCTTGTCCAGAGCTGTAACCTGCAACACCACTGAGCCAACTGCCGCTGATTCATAAACCCGCCCTTCGTAGGAGGAACTCGTGAACCAGGGGGCATGGTCATTGGTGTCACTGACGTTAATAACAATCCGGGCAAAGTTGCGCTTTACAGGGACATCTTGATCCCGCACCTGAAAGAATCAGTAGGTTATCAATACTGTTGGAATTTCCCTATAATTTGTTAAAAATCCTCTCAAACATATGGAACCCCTTAGGAATCAAATGGCAGCCAAAAGGGTAGAGAACCGTACCATGACCGTAAGAACATGCTGGTGGGTGGCTTCATGATCAAGTGTTTCAGAAGTAGAAAGAGAGCCCGTGGCAGGATCAAGACGAAATTTCTTAAGACTCAGTGGATCGCTGCTGCTCTGCAGAGTATAGATTAACTTGTTTTTCTCATCCTTATCCACAGCACTGATTTGCAAAATTTCTGTTTCTGGGATTGTGTCTTCAGGAATAACAACTTCATATTTTGATGCAGAAAACTGAGGACGATGGTCATTTGTATCTATTACTTGGATGAATACCTAAAATGACAAAATGACTCACATTACAGTAATATCTTTAATTATGATATTTTAATATTTACAGAACTAAGGGAGAAAATGAGATGCGCAGTGAAAATTGATTATTTTTTAGCACAATGAAACACAAAATGAAAAATAAAAGCAACAAAAATCTAGAATAAAATATATTTTTTTAATTTTCCATTGATCTATTTTTTTTTTTTTAACTTTTTTTTTTTTTTTTAATTTTTTATTTATTTATGATAGTCACAGAGAGAGAGAGAGAGAGAGGCAGAGACACAGGCAGAGGGAGAAGCAGGCTCCATGCACCGGGAGCCTGATGTGGGATTCGATCCCGGGTCTCCAGGATCACGCCCTGGGCCAAAGGCAGGCGCTAAACCGCTGCGCCACCCAGGGATCCCTCCATTGATCTATTAACCAAGAGTAAGATAATGAAGACCTTTCTAAATTCCTGAAACTCACTTTGGAGATATGTGACACCTTTCCCACACTTCCTTCTGACTGTACACTTAATTTCTCTCAGGTCTCCACAGGAGAGAGATTCTAGAGTACCTGGGTAATAAGAGAGACTACTTGAGCAGGATTTACAGAAGATAATTTCCTATGTCAGATCTGAATCTCCAACGACCAAGCTAGCGAGGTGAGTATGATAGTAGATAAATACTGTATTTCAATTTCTTGTTCTAATCTTTGAGACTCCAAATTCCTACTGATAAATTAGAAATGTGCTTTAAAAAAATAAAATAAAATCTTTATTACATTTTTGTGATCATAAAACCTACATATAAATAGTAAACACATCATTATAGTTTTGTGATCATAAAACCTACATATAAATAGCAAACACATTCATTTCCTAGAAGTAATTTAAGTACACTGAAAAGATAAGCTCTCTTAAATGTCAACATAAATAAAGAGGGAAGAAAAAGCCAGTCTCTTAAAAAAACTCAGTCTTAAGATGAATTAGAAGTATTTGTTTTACTTCAACAGTAAAAGGATTAATTTTCAGATTGAAAAGATGGTAGTGATTTCCACCATGCCTTATCCACACACGATTATAAAGATGGTTTATAGTTATAAACAAGAAATCTGAGCTTCTTTGGCATGTGTGGAATAAAAAGGTTCACCAGTCCAAACAGTACAGGAGGCCAAAGTCCCAGGAATGCATAGGTTAAGCTATTAACCACACTGGTGCTAGCACATGAACTACAGATCTTTCCATGAAGACTATACCAGTGTTCTCATCAAACACTACATCAGTGATGGATTTGTAACACTAAACTTCATATACATACTAAATGCATTCCCTAAACCACAGGTTTTATGTGAAAGTCACATAAACATTTGAAACTACAGACCATTTCTTAAGGTCAATGATGATTCAGAAGAGATGGTTTTATAATTTCTCTAAGTTAAATCATTATATATTCATTTCCACTATAAATTTACGTATTACTTTTCTAATGGAGGGAGTATTGGGCAGAAGTAGTTTAATCCTGCTCTAAAGTCAATTAATCATGACTAAATAGGAGCAACCAGGGTAAAAACAACCAATTTTGATATGGCAATTCTAGTGAAACACATTCATAGGGCCCCTGTACACTCAGCACATACCTACACATTACTGGGGTGCAAACAAATGTGTTATAGCCCCTGCCTGCCCTCAGGAAGCTTTTAACCTCAGCAGGCGAGGTCTTACACATATGAAGCATAATGAGGTTCCACATATTATCAAGTACATTATCAAGTAAGTTTTTACGAGTCCAGATATGGTGTGGAACATTCTGAAAGCTTGTAAGGAAGAGATAATACGGCTTTGCCTGCATAAGTCTTAGGTTGGCAGATCAATGTATACAGGGAAGGGGCGAGGACCTTGGTCAAAGACATAACGGCAAGAAGCCACATCAAACACCCTCTCTTGGAGACTGGTGAGAAGGACATGGAACTAAGGGATGGGTGGGGGGTAAGGAGAAGGTGGCATCTAGTACGCAGAACCCTGACTCCAAAGCAGAGGCTGGAGAACTATATCCTGGATGCACTGAACTACCTGTCAGAGGAAGTTCACCTTTGCGGCCTCTTCCCAACCACGCAGGCCCACTCCGGCAGTGGGCAATGCGGGGTGAACTGCAGGGACAGAGGATGGAGACAGGGAGGGGACTGAGGTGTCAAGCAGGGAGTCCAAACCAGTGCTGATGTGCAAGAGCGAATGGTCTGTGAGCATGCACGGACAACGGACTCCATGGGCTTTCGATGCAAGCATCCCATGTACTACCTCATTTACCCTGCAGAGTGCCCTCTGAGGATAAAATCACTATGACCAATTTCCTGATGAGAAAAAGGGTACACAGAGGGTTACAGCCACTTGCCCACAGACAGGGTAAGAGGCAAAGCCAAGGTTCAAACCAATCGACCTGCACGTACTGTTGATCCTCGAGAAACCAAAGGGAAATAGGAAAGCAAAACGGTTTCAAAGAAAGAAGAAGCCTTAACTGTATTTGCTAAGTTACCCTGAGATACCAGAAAAAGCAAAGTGACTCACAGTAATACTGGTCAGCATCTAAGCGGAAAACGGCAGGCCAAGAAAGCAAGGAGCAGCGCTGTTTCTACAGAGCACCAGGGATTACACTAGGACACCCCCTCCTGCCCCATTGCCCAGCTCTACTGATGATGCACCAAGGCTTAACCCCACAGCGCCCTCCCCCCCCCCCAAACCTCTGATCTGCCATCCGCTGCTACTGACCTGCACACAGCAAAATCTGCCCTGCTGGTTCCTGAGTTTTACCGACAAACCTGAATCTACCCTGTGTTTCAGTTCTTTTCTTTTTTTTTTTTTTTAATTTTTATTTATTTATGATAGTCACAGAGAGAGAGAGAGAGAGGCAGAGACACAGGCAGAGGGAGAAGCAGGCTCCACGCACCGGGAGCCCGACGTGGGATTCGATCCCGGCTCTCCAGGATCGCGCCCTGGGCCAAAGGCAGGCGCCAAACCGCTGCGCCACCCAGGGATCCCCTGTGTTTCAGTTCTTTATCAACCCAATTCCTATCTCTGTGTTGCTCTTCAGGTGGTATTTTGCTGCTCTGTCCTCATCCACATTCTTATCTCCCTATTCTCTGACCCACAAGGAAATCGAAACCTAATTACTGACTGTCCTCTTTGTCCCATAGGTCAGTCTGGGCCTTGTAACCACTGATCCTCGCTCGACCCGCCCAGCCAGCAATTCATCAGAATATCTTCAAGACCCTCTGAAAATGACTCAAAATAAGTTACAGAGGTATAAATGAAGCACTAGAACTTAAGATATTCTGTGTTCCTGGAAAGACTGTAGTCTATTTCCTGGGTTTTTCAGGAAATTCTAGTCAACCACATTTGACTACCACATTTCATACTAACCTTTTAACTGTACTAGCTAAAACTACAATTACCGGGCAAGGGAAACAGTGCTACTGATTCATTTAGTGATAAGCAATAAATGCTACGGGTAAATATATCATCTTCATTAATGAGAATGCGCAGCACAGAGGGCCACTGCTTATTAAGTCCCTTTTGCTATATTTCTGGTTAGAAATTTATTTGAACTGGTCCACATACAGCTATACCTTTAAAACTTTCAAATTTTATCCTGTTAAATTTATTATAACTCTTGATGTTTTTATTCTCATTTTCATGTTCTAAAGTCTAACTTCTATAATGAGAACAGTTCCCAACAAAAATGAAAATTTAATACTGTACTAAAACTTGTACGTGACAATCTCAAAATGACCCCAAAGCATGGTAACATGTCAATTTTAAATCTACTAAGGATCACAAGTGTGAGAAAGGAATAAGGTCTTCTCAAAACTGGTTCTGAATCATCTACTTACTTATTAATTAAAAAGACATCACAGACTCTTATTCTTCAATGCAACTAAATGATTTAACAGATGACCTGTTTCATTTGAGATTTAAAATAGTATCATCTAAAGATAAAAAACTGGAATTCAGAAGCATTTTATCTTCTAATACTTACTTTCTTCCTTTTGTCTTTTAGGACACAGCAGATTACAGGTAAATATTAGCCTCCACCACCCTAGGGGGTAAGCTCTCTGGGGGTAGGATTTTGTTTCCCAGTATTCAGCTTCTAGAACAATACCCAGCATATAACAAATGTTCAACAAATTCTCAAGCAGCCCACACCGAGAATCAAAGAGAATTTAGATTTAATTTTTAGGGTTTTAACACTGAAATTTGAAATCCCAGTAATCTGGCCATCTCTTAATCACTCGATAGGAACAAATAAAGATGTTAAAGGAATTAGGAGAACAATTTTATCAGCCATTTTATGCAACCTTAAGGTAGCCAGAAGGGGAAAAAAAACTCAAAGTGATTTAAAAGATAATTAAGCCTCTAATGAGCTTTAATGAAAATCACTTGGACAATTCATCCTCAATAGTAATACCATTTATATTAATACTGTTTGAAATTGGTATAAAATTTTGATTTTGAAAATTAAAAGTGGGGTTTTTTTTTTTTAAGCCTTCTTTCAAAACTTCTAAGACTGGTTAATTACAGGCCAAACCTAAATCCAGATTTGCAGTTAATTTTCTTCCTGAAATACAAATCCTCGGCGTGTGTTATGCGTGAACTCTCTTGACACAGTAACTCTTCCTGGGAGCCTCAGAGGGCAGACTCAACCGTTCATACCGCCCGTGGACCCTGAAATCCTAACAGTCCTTCTCCGACAAATGCATCATTAGTGATTCACTTACCTGTGTAAGGATAGTGGTGGTTCCATCTGTAGCTTCTACTGTGAGGTTATAGTTTGATTTCTCTTCCGCATCAAGAGGTTTGGCAACAATGATGGTCCCGGTGCCCTTGTCCACATCAAAGTCACTGTCATAGTTGCCACCTAGTTGAAGTTAGGGCAGACAGAAAAGTATGAAAATCTGTCATTTCTTTGTGGCTTTCTGATTCTTCATGACAGGGGAGGAAAAAAACCACTTCTGATACATTGCTCAAGGTGATTCCAAGGAGCTTTCATTTTGAAAAAACAAGAAAAAAAGGGCCCATTACAAAGATAATGCCTGCTAAATACACATTTGGGCCCTACTAACTGTCCTACTGAGAGGAAAGAAAGCAACTCTGAAGACAGAAAAACACTGCTAATATTGCCAATGAATTACTTTCAATTCGCTTTTTCGGGGGTTCTGAATAACACTTTAATTTATATATCCCAGTAACTATATGTAACATCCTTTACTAAACCAAAGTCAGCCATTTAGATGTTTAATTACTCAAAATACATACACCTGATGCACGCTGCCCTTATAATAAATTAACTATTAAAAACAAATGTTAAAATAGTGACAGTTGACGTCAATTACTCCTGGCTCTTAGAGACATGAAATGAAATTTTCCCCATTGTGGTCAAACACAAAGCTTAATGAAGCAAAAGTTTCAGTACTACTAACATTACCCAAATGCATTCCCAATTATGTTCTAGATAAAGCTCTCTCTTCAAATCCATTGAACTTGAGATACTTTTACCAATGAAGTGAAATGGAATGAAAGTAAACTCATAATGTCATGATGATGTTCTATTACTAAATCTTGCCAAAAAGCCACAGAACACCACACATGGAAAAGAAAATCTTCAGTTCCACCTAAAACTAAGGACCACCTCGTAATGTACTAGAAGGCAGCAAGTTGGCAACTGGGATGGGTGACCACATGCACACCACAAGAACAAAGGACGATGAAAGATAGTCACTGGAAATTAAAAAAAAAAAGTTCTAAAAACGGATGCTTTCATTTTAGATCTCATAATCTGAGGCAAATTATGTGATCTCAGCAGATACCTTCTGCTGTACAGTTCGGGTCACAAGTCATCTGAAAGATGTAAAACACTTCTCTAGCAAGCGTGTCTCCTGGCACAGCCACAGAGGAAGCGAGCAAGCATGGAAAGCAAGCAGAGAACAAGGAAGAGCGGTCAATCAAACCAGTCCCCGAGGCAGGCAGTGTTACATGGAGTTACACGCTGCACCACAGCAACCTGGCCCGTCTGGAAATGTGACAGCAGTTATCAGAATGCAAACACACTATTTGGAGTGTATATAGTTCATTGTGCAAATCATCCTTTTTTTCTTTAGAACGGAAGTAATGGTTTCATCATAGATGATGACCTAGACAATTTTGTACAATGACTCAAAGTGGGAAAGAGCCTCACTGTCTGGTGTGGGAAGCGGTAAAGCCCGGGCCACTTGCACCCCGGGACCCTGGCAGCCCACGTCCAATCCCCTTCAAACGCTGACACAGCACGTGGGGCGAGGGTGGCCAACGGGTGCAAGAGGGGGAGGGGATACGAAGGACCGACTGGGGATGAATCACAATACGTACTTAGGCTTTTCAATAGCCTCATGATTAAAATAATGTGAAGAGGATTTAAAAAAAATAAGATGTCAAAGTCTAAAGTGCATTTTCTTTTTTAAATGTGTTAAAGTATGACATTCTGTGTCTAAACTCAATTAAATGGAAAAGAAAAATGAAAAAGTGATTTAGGCATTTAATCTTTATTATAGGGTAAACTAGTCTCAGGGACTCTGCTTCCCACATTCCCAAAATGTGGTAAATAAAACTAAAAAGGCCAGTTGGCACTGTCATTTTTAAGTTACACAATTAAAATCTGTAAGATTATTCCCTATAAAATACTGACATGTGACAGTCACACAGTTATTTTAAGCATTCAAACCACATTCAGTAAAAATAGCAATGTGCCGTATGTTATACATAAAGAAGGAAAATTAAGAAGTTGTGCTTTAGGACCAAAACATTCAGATTTCTAACTTCTTGAGGCCCTTTTGAAAACCCTATTTTTACATTAATGATATGGTGTATACACAGCATCTATTTTAAACAACTTTATTACCTACTGGGTATTATAAAACATTTTGCAATCAAAATACTGATAATTTAAGACAAATTCTCCAGTTCTAGGTCTTACTCCCAAATTTAAATCCTGAGACATATACAGAAATCAGAAAACCAAAGACAGGTTTTCCTCAGTGTAACCTATATAAGGACAATGAAAGCTGAGGAATCCTTACCAATGATGTCAAACCAAAGAGGCGTGCCAGGAGGCTCAACAGTTATCACTCCAATCATGTGAGCCACTGGATCACTTTCCATGACAGTAAAGGTGAAAAATGGTTCTTCAAATGAAATCGGTTCCACTGATGGCTTGGGTTTGGAGATCCACTCAATATGGAGTCGAGTGGTTGATGACTTTTGGGGGCGACCATTATCAACTGCCTTAATCTATAAAATACAAGCAGAGGGGATGAAGGGAGCAAATCAGAAGTTACATCCTATGACTGAAACACAGATCAGTGTGGTCTTAAACTGAGCCAATTTCAAACACTTAGTATATGTATCCGTATTTTCCCCATGTTTAAGGTTTGATTAAAAAGAGCAACCTCTTCATGCCACACTCAACAAATGTAGTAACTGGAATGACAGCTGAGAAGAGAAAACCAAAGCCACATGTCCCAATGTTAGGTCAACAACGAGGCCACTTATTGAAGAGAAAGTTTTAAGAGAGGGGATATTAGACCAGATTAATAGTCCAAGTACGTAAGAAATTCAAAGACTACATCTTAACTCACTGAAAGAATATCATATTCTCCAGCTCCAGAAAACTTCTTGGATGAAACCACTCCGGTTTTTGGCTCAATAAAAAATTTGCCGTGCTCGTTTCCGTCTTCAATGCTGTAAGAGATCTCTGCGTTGGGACCGTCATCTTTGTCTGTAGCTATAACACGATAGATGGGCTCGCGCTTGGCGTTCCTTTCTCGTTCTGGTCTTTCCCGCTCTGGGAGCCTGATTTTGTAGAACTTTTGTAGGAACTGAGGTTTGTTGTCATTTTCATCAAGGATTTTCACGATTACTCTTGCAATGGTGGATTTGGGGGGGCTACCGTTGTCTGTCACAGTAACCTGTTTTTGAAAGGTAACAGATCAACAGATGTTTTTAAAATAGAACTATTTAAAATAAAAAAAATAAAATAAAATAAAATAAAATAAAATAAATAAAATAAATAAAATAAATAAAATAAATAAAATAACAGAACTATTTAAAAAGGGACTACCTTCCTCCTAACTAATGATACACCACATATGCACAGACCTGTAAGGCTCACAGCATACCATCTCCTCTCCTTCTGACAACAGCCTTGAGACTATGCCATGTCCCATTCTAGACAGGGACTGGGGGGAGCGAGGAGAGGGCCAAGAAAGAGACAGCACTGAGTCCTGGCTCTCCCCTCACCACGCCACCCCTCCCTACTCAACTGCAGCTACGACACGAATGTCACCAAGATGGCAAGCTATCAAAAACAACTTATTTTTAAGCCAAGAAGAGATGCATGAAGGTTTGGCTTTTAAATAGAGTCCTCTGAAGAACACTGTACACTCTATACACTAAAAAAAAATATCAAATCTCCAGATATTGCATTAAAAACTTTCGTTTTTAGGCCTCTACAGTAACATCAGGTAGATCATCAGTTCAAAATGTATGTGAAGTAGCATGCCTTTTAATAATAGCTGTCACCATTTTGTTTTATTGGATTCTCTTCTTGTACAGAGAAGTTCTCCATGGTTAATACGGATATAAGAATTTTCATTTCAGACCCACTTACTAAATAAGATTTTCAGTAAAAGAAATGTAAAGTAAGTGTCATTCTAATTATTCATGTATTGAATTTAGGAATAAAAACCCAAGCCTTCAGGACTGTAGTGGCGAATGCTTCCATATGCAGTTTCCCCCCAAATCAAATGCCCACTTTTACTCTGGTGTGGACATTCAAGATCACAACCTGAGGAATAGCTATTTTTCTCTGACCACATCCTCCAAAATGAATGACTGAAATACCAAAAATATTAAATTAAACTGAAGTTTTCTGTGGAACTATTTTTTTTTTTAAGTTTGGGGAGTGTAAATCCTGTTGCTTATAGAAGTGTGAATAGATTCCCGACGGTACCTGCCAAGAATATTTAAGTAGTTGCTTAAAGCACATGATTGACCTTCCCACACTCTCAAAATAAAACAAAATCTACAATTACTGTTTAATTTTACTCTCTCAAAACATTTCCTTTTGATCATTTTTCCTATGATCTTTAGGGAAAAGAGAGAAAATTAAAGAGAAATAGAAGCGAGCACTATATTTTGTGGTAATCCTCACCAAAGCGTTCTTAAGGCTGGGTTCAAATAACCAGTAGCCAGTAACACAGCTTTTAACACAGGAATGGAAAAAAAACTCTCCTTTAAAGACAAATCAATGCCAGCATTGGCCCTCAACTACACCACCACAAAGGACTACAAAAAACATACAAGGTATGAAAACAAACTATTACAAAGTCATATTTCCCATTAACATCTTAATATTATCTTCAAAGTCCTGAGTATCTTCTACTTGCTCCCAAGCAGCCTTGGATGTTGACCGTGAAAAGGTGGCTCTAGAGTGAGGCACACAACTGGACACCTGTGCAGCTCTAACCAGGGTGTGGGCCATAGGGAGATGCCAATGCCTCTGACCTGCTGCTCTGAGGGCATGCCCCCATTTCCCTTTTTTGGGAACTGTATTCTCCCTTCTGTCGAACAATGTAGTGACCAGATCAAAATTCTAAACTCTGATCAGAAAGAAAATTCAAGGGAACTCCATGACTTATGACTAACACTCGGATGTAACACATGACGAAGCTATTAACTATAGGGGCACCCGGGTAGCTCAGTCAGTTAAGCGTCAGACTCCTAGTTTTGGCTCAGGTCATGACCTCAGGGTCCTGGGATTGAGCCTCACGTTGGGCTCAGGGCTCAGCATGGAGTAGGCTTGAGATTCCCCTTCTGCCTCTGCCCACTCCCACTGCTTGTACATGCTCTCTCTCAAAATAAAGAAATACAGAACATAAAGACTCCTAACTCTGGGAAACAAACTAGGGGTGGTGGAAGGGGAGGAGGGCTGGGGGTGGAGGGGAACGGGTGACGGGCACTGAGGGGGACACTTGACGGGATGAGCATTGGGTGTTTCTCTGTATGTTGGTAAATTGAACACCAATAAAAATTAATTTAAAAAAAATAAAAATAAATAAAAAATAAATAAAAAATAAAAATTAAAAAAAATAAAGAAATAAAACTTTATAAAAAAAGGCAATTACTAGTTCTAACAGTGGCTGTGAAACCACCTTTCTAGACATGATACTCATGTGCACACACTACAGAGCTATAAAAGTAAATATTTTATTGACAAAGTTAGAAGTGCGACCAATGATGAAAATGAAATGAAGCAGGCAGCATTATGAACAGCAAAGGCACACAAAGAAAGAACTAAATGCTAATAAAAATAATAATAAACCACAGTTTAGGACTTTCTCAAGTACCCAGAGTAGAATGGAAGACTCATGCAGGTGAATCACAACTCAACAAGCATGTGGTCTCTTCTGGCTCCAGTGACTAACACTGGCCTTCTACACGTGGCAGAGAGAAGTCCACAGAGGTTCCGTGTCTGCCCTACTCAGTTTCCCTCTCCATGAGGCTACCTCTCCTCAGCCTCTTCCTGGCTTGTAGGCCCTACACACAGCAATCACATCAGGCCTGACCCCCACAAGACGCTCTACCTTTCTCCTCCATGTGACTCCCATCCCCACCCACACACCCTGCCTCTGGTCCACCAGCATGCCAGGAAGCAACAGGCTGTGTTTCTCCTTTCGGGGACTAGAAAGGCATTTTAAATTAGCCGTGAAAATGAGAAGCCTATGGGAAGAGACCATCTGATAAAAGTGCATGTCAGTCTTTAATCTTCTATTTTTGAAAATGTTTCAAAAGCACAAACTTTCTACAATTCAGTTTAAAATGCAAACAACAATGCAATTATTTAAGAACAATGACGATGGAAACTAGAAGTTATAGTTGAACTAGATCTATTATAAAAAATATCCCAAAAACAGAATACTGAGGAAAAAAATGGAGAAAGCATACAGTATGGGGGGAGCGGGGGAGGAATGGGATAACTGGGCGATGACACAAGAGAGGGGGCATGATGTAAAGAGCACTGGGTATCATATGGGAGTGTTGAATCACTGATCTCTACCTATGAAACTAATAATACATTACATTTAATTAACTGAATTTAAATTAAAAAATTAAATACAAAAAAACAGGAAAAGAAAGACATACAGCAAAGTTTCCCTTATGTAAATGAAAAGAAAATTCAAATAATTTTGTTCTCAGTTTGTTTGCTCTGGATGTGAGCACAAAAAATTAACACAGAATTTAAAACAATGGTCTTGGGCAGCCCGGGTGACTCAGTGGTTTACTGCCGCCTTCAGCCCAGAGCCTGATCCTGAAGACCCGGGATCGAGTCCCACATCAGGCTCCCTGCATGGAGCATGCTTCTCCCTCTGCCTCTATCTCTGTCTCTCATGAATAAATATAAAATCTTTTAAATAAACAAATAAAACAGTGGTCTTGTGTTCTGGGGATAGAAAGGGATTTAAGGGGACGTGACCTACACTTGCTGAGGTTTTCTTTCCCCTTTATTTTGGTTTTTAATCATGACCAGAAGCTAATATAACTAAATCATAAGAGTTATGAATACTAGTTAATGTGAACAAGAATGCTCTTTCCTATATTTATATTATTTTTTAAATAGTTCAAAAAATTGCTTACTTCTAATATATGTTCATCTTGCTGCTCTCGGTCCAGTTTCCTTGACGTCGTTGTGATAAGACCTAGAAAATGGTAACAGTTCATTAATCCTTACAAATAAATCCTTACAGTATCTTGTAATTGAAACCACACTGAGTGTAAAAGTCTGAGCAAATCTCTGGGTTCTGAAGGGGGGTAAAGTGATAATCCAGGTCCAATTATTTTATTTACACACAACATACTTTCTCATTTTAATGATTCTTAAACACAGTAGATGAAGGATGAAGAAAGTGGCAAAACTCAAATCAGTGACTTTTTTTTAACGGTTGGAATAAACATTTTGTCAGAAGAGATTTTTCAAAAGTAAGATGACGTTATCCAGGTTTTCAAACTCCTCTAACTACTGCAGTGATGATTAAGAATTAACAGAAAAATCTTCTATAACTATATTAAAAAAGGGACCACTGGAAAATCTAATGTTGACTATGATTTATTACCTTTGAATCATTAACCTTCATAAGTGAAGAACCGTTATAAAAGTAATGTGATTTTCCAGGACACACTGCTCAAGTACCAATTAATTTCCAGTGAAAGAAAACAAAAATGATCCTCAAAGAAACCCCATATTCTTTATTTGATTTTTCTATCAAACTAGAAAATCCATAGTTTCAATCTCTAGAACTTTAATAACAGTCGGCTAAACTATCAACATGTGTTGAATCCCGGAGGACCATTAAAACTGATTAAATATATTCTGTACTTCACACAACACAAAATTCCCCCAATCACTAAAATATCTTCTACAGCCTGTGCTGAGTCTGATGCCAGATCTGAAGCTCAGGTAAAATCTAATGTGGCAAGACACCTGCCAGGAACCCCCTTTCTCCCGCCCAGCTTTTTGAGGATTTTTTTCACACAGGGAAATACTTCAAATAATTGATATTTAAGAACAGACTTTATTGCTATAATTGATTTTCTCCTATTATCCTAATTTCACACAACTACCAATTAAAGGCTATTCGAAATGCTTCTTTAAATTTGTAAATGAAAGATTTGTGTTTTCAATTAATCTGAAGTATTTTTTTTTCCTTAAATAGTTACTAAGAATCTCAATCAACATTATATTCCCCCAATTTAAGGAAGCAAGGTGCTCTTGTTAACAAAACAAAAGACTACATCGTAGACTAGAATCTGGGGTTTTTCCCAAACCATACTTATAGATTAAAAGAGAATGCATTACAATGGAAGGAAAATGCTTTACAATGCTTAATGGTGTGAAAACACTGCTTTAATGTGGCACAGGTTTGATTTTCATTAGTCAAAAACCTTTTAAAGTTAATTCCTCTTTTTTCCTATCAAAAGTTTACCACTTTCTGATTGTGGTTTTAAGTAATTCAAGAACGACAGGAAATCACTGTGATTAGGTCCCATCTAATTGTCCTAAGGTGCCCATCAAAAAACTGTTATCAATGGGGCAACAGCTTGGCACTTTCACAGCAAAATAGCATCCTGCTTCTGTAGAACCTAATCATTTGTTGCATGAATATCCTTTAGCAAATAAGTTTCTATAGCAAACAAGTAACTATCCATTAGCAAATAAAATTTCCCACTTTACAGTTTACTTATAGCACAGACTGCTCACAAAGGATGTGCCCACATCCATGCTCCAAATTCAACATAAAGACAAAAAACAAACATGTAGGTTTGTTACTTGCACTCTCCATATGTTTCAAATTAATTCTCCTCTGTTAATGCAAATGGAACATTAATTTCATTCAAATACAATGAATTCTAATGTTCCTTTCTTATACATTTTTTTTTTCAGCCAGTTACTGCTATCTCCACCCCTTCACCTCCCAGCTTAGATATCATTTCTGAGGCCTGCCCTGACAGGTGTGGCCTGGGTCCTGCTGCTGAGTTCTGAGCTCTGACATCTGCTCTCTCGTAACATCACCCCACGGCACTACAGTCACGCATCTTGAGGTCTTCTTTTGTAGCCTGCAAAGCCCATGAGGACAGAGCCTGCCTTCCTTGTAGATCTTGGTTATATGGCTACATCTCTATTACTCTAAAAAAAAAAATACCTAAATGTGTGAACACATGAATTCCTTAAAACCATTAAAAGATCAGCATTAAAAATATTTGAGTGACACACACACAAAACTACACTTGGAAATAATGATACACATTTATAGCTTTTCTATGAGCTAACAGAAAATGATTTAACATGCATTTATGCTGTGACAGGTGGTCCAGGTGACGGTGGCATCCAGCAGACACGGAGAGGCACAGATGTCAAGTGCGGGGGGGGGGGGGGGGGTAGTTGGAGGCAGGCAGATTTGGGTTATACCACAAGCAGAAGAGGATGTGAGGAAAAAAAAGAGAATGGTGGGCCAATGTTTTATGAAAGCAGGTGACAGCCATGTTTAGAACCATGAGGAAGCCTAGGGAGCATTTGGCTGAAAGAAAACTGTGTGTCCCACAAGCCCAGGGCAGAGAATTTTAGGGAGAAAGTGTCTCCTCCAAGTAGGTCAGGGAAGCTTAGAAGAGAAACTAAAATGAGAGCCAGGGAGGCAGGAAGGAGACTAAGAAAAGTACTTCTCTTATGAAGAGGAGACATGCTCACATTGAGCGATGTTTTGAGCAAGTACACACATGAGGGATGATGAAGATCTAGACCCGGGCTCACCAATACAGTGGCCGCCAACCTTGTGTGGTAACCGAAATTTAAATTACATGTAAAATTCTCATAAACACATAATAAGATATTTCAGATGAACAAGATGACCTTTCTTTCTAGATTCACAACACTCAGGCCAAAAGAAATCCTACGGGAAAGTGCTACATTGCTTTCTTTTGCCTAATACCAACCCCAGGGGGAGGCTGTGCATATATATGCATGGTGGGGAGGTGGGGGTGGCAAGAGGTGCTGCACCCCCTAAGGGGAAATTCATGCTTGTAAAATTTGCATAGAAAATGAACTCTGACAAGAAAACAAAATTTCCTAAGGAAGCAGGACAATATGAGGAAAACCATGGATAGTAATGGGAAGTACCCTATACCTTAAAACAGTTGACCCCATTAGGAGGCTATACCCAAATATGCAGAGCTCTAGCCACAACACCTCCGCTGTGGAATCCATCATGCATTTCATATTCATTTCCACTGTGATTCTGTACATCTCAATCCTACTTGACAAACACCTGTATCAAAAGATGAATCCCAAGAATCCTTTTCCTACATACCCAGGACATGTTATTAACCCTGTTGCTATTAAATACCCTAATAAGTATATCCCTTTCTTTCATTTTAAACATTTGTGCTCATCTTTAATGTTTATTACAAAATCCCAGGAAGACAAATACTTAATAGAAATAGCACAATTTTAGAAACAGCATGATATTTCAAAGCTAGAGAGAAACCTTCAAGATTATTGAGCTCAGCTGCCTAAGCCAAAGGGAAGTTAAATTGTCTCAAGGCCACCAGTAAGTCATTAATCAGAGTTAGGATTAGAGTTCAGTTTTCCCGACGCCCTAATGAGACGGTTTGGGGTTTCTTTTCCTCCCCATCACCCTGTACTGCATAACTTACTGCACTTTGGTATTTTAAGTCTCCATAAACTCTGAACTGCGACTTACATAAAATTTGGGAGAACACACACACACACACACACATCAGCAATAATCATTATTCATTTAGTAGGTCAAAAAAAGCAAGTTAGAAAGTAAAATGAGTGGACAAAGCAAGAAAATATATATGCAAATGCTGCCTTTTGCAACTGTGCTTTATCTTTTCTGCGGAGCACTATTAAATTAAAAATAGAAATGAAAAGAGAAAATTTCTTTCCTTGGCCTAGAAAAACATCTCATTGTGTAGACCAATATTATATAGAAGAACTGAGTTAGCAAAAATACTATATTCTCACCCACTAGCAGCTACCAATTTACCTCATAAATATATGTAAAACTAAGAAACCAACCTTTCCTATGGTTGAGGATCATTAAAAAAAAAAAAAAAACTCTTCATAGCTTTTCAATACCACATTAGCATTTAGAGACGAGAACCATTTAAGAACAGTTAAATTAACTGTTTCAATACAAAATTTTACTCTTTGACGTTTCTTATAAATCAATACTAAAAACCACCTCCGAACTTCCCAAAGTTTAAGAGATCAAATGGACGTCACAAAGCAGGTAGCACATCAAAGTCACCATGAAAGGATTAGTAGGTGAAGATAACATGAGACCATCCACAAAGGTGGAGCTATATTTAGGTATTCGTTCAACTGCTCTGTGGCATGCACTAAGAAGGTCTTGTTGCCAAGGAACAAAGGTGAAGGCAAAGACCACATTCAGGAAATAATATGAAAGTGAGACTTGAGTGTAGAGTTCATATAGAACACAGGGAGAGGCAAGAGCTCTTGCTGAGGGCTCTCTAATCGAGGAGAGCTTTAACTTGGCTGGATGATGAGAAACACATAGTCCTCACAGGTAGTCTAGCCGTCTAGACTACTAGACAGTAGTCCCAGCAGACAACCAGCCCAGCACCCAATATGCAAGTGAGGCCATCCAGGACCAGCCAGCCTCAGAGCCAACCAGTCAAATGAACACTGCATGAAAAGATTGGTCAGGCCTGGACAAGACCAGAACTGCCCAGCAGAACCCTATACTAAACTATAGGTGGTGGTTGTTTTAAGCCACTCAATTCTGGGACAGTTTACTACACAGCAGGAGCTAAATAATGCATCAGATGACCTCATCTCTAATTGTTATCTGACTTCCTAGATGCCAAGGTATTGTGCTATGAGCTTTGAGTAAATTATCCCATTTAATCCAGATGGATATAAGTGGCGATATCTGTATCATAATAAATAAATATACATTTTCACAGGTTCAGAGAAATTAGACTGCTTACTCCACATCACTCAGCAAGGTGCGGAGCTGAGAGTTCAATACACTCAGAGCACCAGAGCCTGAAGTCCACAGTAAGGATGAGGGAAACGAGAGGGGGAAGTGAAAGATCTCGTTCTATAAAAGATGGTTTGAAACATCAGTGCTGCAGATGTAACTACATGACAGCCAGGGAAGGAGGAGTGGGAAAAATTTCCAAATGGGATTAAGGTTCAACACAACAAGAAAGCAAATACTAATGATAAGTAGTAGGAGTTCCCAAAAAACCAAAACTGTATTTAAATTTTAAAAAAAAAGGGCAGCCCGGGTGGCTCAGTGGTTCAGTGCTGCCTTTAGCCCAGGGTGTGATCCTGGAGACCCAGGATCGAGTCCCACATTGGGCTCCCTGCATGGAGCCTGCTTCTCCCTCTGCCTGTGTCTCTGCTTCTCTCTTTCTCTCTCTCTCTCTCTCCCTCCCTCTCCTAAATAAATAAAACCTTTAAAAAAATAAATAAAATGAATTTTTTAAAAAAAAGGCTTGGTTTTGGAGAGAAAACAGTATGGCCATGTGTTCACCTTGCTTGGCAGGAAATTTACTCTGAACCATTTTCCAATGACTCTACTTGAGAAGAAGCAGAGGAAGGGGAAAGACCAAGGAAGGGGTGGAGGTTGGGGGGAGTCTACTCACCTAATTCACATTTCCCATTTCTCTGATTATTCTCCTCTAGTCCCTACAACTACTTTGGCGTTTGTACCCTTTTGCTCATTTTAGAATAATGCATGAGCTACAGTAACAGATATTGTAGAAAAGTAGCATCCAACAGAACTTTCTGTGATGGGCAACTTCTTCAATGTCCTCTGAGGTAGCGCCCAGCAGATGTGGCTGCTGAGTACTGGAGGCATGGCTCATGGGACCGCAAAGCTGAATTTTTAAGTTAATTTAAATAATTTAAATAGTCTCCAGTCATTTCCACTCTTTCAGGGAGGATCCAATTTTCAAATTATCCCTGTCAAAACCAAAACCTGGTAACGACAATATGCCAAATCTTTCTCTGTAGTTAGAATTTGAAGCAGTGATTTCACGGCAAATATATTGGTATCAAATTCTAAATTCTGTAAATATTTGTCTTAAAGAGTGAAGAAGCAACAATGTCCAAGATTCTGACATGCTGATGCTGCCGCACAATGCTTCCCTCCGCACATCCCTTCCCTTCTCCTAGTCTTTCTCACTTGGGCTCAGCTGGGGACAAAGAAACCTGGTTGGTTGGTGGTAGTTTACAGCTTCACCTAAGCACCAAAAAATCAAGAATCTCTGTGTTGAAAGACTCGGGGGGCGGGGGGGGGGAGATCAATACCAACTTTTATTTTTAGCTTCTGATTTCTAAGAACTAAAAATTAACCAATGGCATGTATGTTCATATGTTCATAAGCACTGTTGATGCTGTCATAAGGTTTACTAACTCAAAAGTCACCCACTTGTTCAGTCTGTGTTTAGTTATTCAATCCATTTTTTCAGGACTTCTTCTCTGAACACTCCATGACACACAAAGAAAAGCTTAGGACAAGGCCCATGTCCTCAAAGGCATGCAATTCATTTGAGGAAACTAGCTCTTAGACCTAAAAGGTACAGACAAGTATTAAACTATGGTCTCATAGCTCACTTTTTAGGCAACACTAATGGTGTCCCCTTCCAAGCATCTGGCTCTGGGCTAGGCACTATATTGGTCATTCTCAATGAATAATCACAGCAACCCCACAAGGGAGCGAATAATAGATGATCTTACGATACTGGAGGCTGGGCAGCCCGGGTGGCTCAGCAGATTAGCGCCACCTACAGCCCAGGGCATGATCCTGGAGATGCGGGATCAAGTCCCACATCAGGCTCCCTGCATGGAGCCTGCTTCTCCCTCTGCCTGGGTCTTTGCCTCTCTCCCTCTCTCTCTCTCCTCTCTGTGTATTCTCATGAATAAATAAATAAAATATTTAAAAAAAAAAGATACTGGAGGCTTCTGAGGTATACAGTCACAAAGCTAGTAAGTGGCAGGGCAGAGATGTGACCCTAAGTCCATCTGCCCCCAGAACCCAAACTCTTAGCTCACACAAATAACCTTAAATTGCATACACCATAATTATATATTTAGTGTGTATAATGATCACATCACAAAATTATTCAGTGAACACATAGGAGCTTCTTACATTATTCTAAGACTACCTCTAGCCATCCAGTCTGGCTTCCTTTGTGAACGTCCTCAAGACTCTGTACCCTTTTTACAGAGCTTTATTAATCACAGCACTATTGTGATTAGCCCCTTGACTGTAGGTATGCAATTTAAGTGTATTATTTTCAACTGTTTTCCCCGATTTTGCTGGAACACTTTAATATAGCCAGTTCTTTACTAAGTTCAGGAACTTCAACTGTGGTATATATGGTGGTAAAATAAGTATTTAGTTTAAGACACTGTGATTTCCTTAGGAGTTGTTACTACCATGATCTGGAAGTCTGATTTCTACCTTCCTACTTTCAATTCCCATCTCTTTTTAAATATTTATTTATTCATGAGAGACACAGAGAGAGAGAGAGAGAGAGAGAGAGAGGCAGAGACAGGCAGAGGGAGAAGCAGGCTCCATGCAAGGAGCCTGACGTGGGACTCGATCCCAGGTCTCCAGGATCACGCCCTGGGCTGAAGGTGGCGCTAAACCGCTGAGCCACTGGGGCTGCCCTCAACCCCTATCTTAGCAAGGACTGCTCCCAGGACAGTCAGTGCTTCAAGAATCAGCAACACTAAGAACAACTGCGATAAAACTGTAATACCCCAGTAAATAGGCTGTTAAACACATGGTTCAAGCAAGTTTTACAAAAACTAAAAAGGTAATATATGATACGTGATATGTGTATATGCCTTCATAAAAGTCCAAACCCCAAATTTAAAAATTAAAACTTAGAAATATGACAGTAGTATATCTTTTACAATTTTTTTTCCAATACTTCTTTTTACAGAGGAAGGGGCTGGGCAGAGAGAGGAAGAGAGAATCTTAAGCAGGCTCCACACCCAGCACAGAGCCGATGTGGGGCTCAATCTCACAGCCCTGAGATCATGACCTGAGCTAAAATCAGGAGTGGGAGGCTCAGGCGACTGTATCACCCAGGCACCCCTCTACTACGTTTTTTAACCAAAACTTAATAAGAGTGTATCATATGTTCTAAAATGTACTCTTACTGTAAAAACTAAGCTTCCTAGAGCCAAAGGACATTTAAAAGGAAGAGGAAGCTGACTCTCAGTTCTGGAGGGAGCCTCCTAAACTACTGTGTCTGAGAGCCAGACGTAAATTAAGTCTTCCTTTTTAAAAATTAATATATAAAATATGCAACAAATTGTACACAGTTGAATCTTTTTAGTATTTTTCATATTCTTTCCTCCCCCATGGGAGGAGTGAAATTAAAAAAAAAAAAAAAAAAAAAAAAACACCCTGGGGACACCTGGTTGGCTCAGTGGTTGAGTATCTCCCTTGGCTCAGGGCGTGATTCTGGAGTCCCAGGATGGAGTCCCGCCTCAGGTTCCCCATAGGGGAGCCTGCTTCTCCCTCTGCCTGTGTCTCTCTCTCTCTGTGTCTCTCATGAATAAATAAATAAAATCTTAAAAAAAAAGAAAAGCCTAAATATTTTTCAGTAACCCTATTAACAATAATTATAAATACTAGCTTAATGCCTTTAAAATATAAAGCCCTAATTAGAAAATTATTTCAACTAAAAACCAAGAGAGAGAAAAACCCTTTTATTCTGAAGAAATTAAAACAATTTCTTGCTGCCTTTTTCCCCCATCTATTTTCTTCCTTCCTCACTGCTCTTTTAAGAGTTCATTTAACAAGCACCATGGGCCTCGGGGTACCGTGAGAATAATAAAGAAAAAATGTTTCAAAAACTATTTACCCTGTAAAATATTCTTTGTCAGAAAGAATTTACCTGTGCTTGCCCTACATTTGCCACAACGATCCTTTCTAGTTTAGCCATAATGACCTCTCATTCCTCTTACATATATTATAGGCTATGAAAAAAAAAACACAGTAAAATGCCTCTACCAGGAAAAATTAACACAGATGCTACAAAATAAATAGAGAAGATAGGAGAGGTCAGAAGGTAAACAAAAGCATTTTAGAACTTTATGGGGGAATGTATTTTAAATTCTGGGCTCATGATGATTTTTGTTTTTTAAACTTCCACTGTACACTACTGAAATACAGCCTGCTTAAATTTGTTAAGCTACCAAAGAACCACAAGGACTAATCAAATGCATGGAACACAGGGGAGGAAACACAATCAGTACTTATTCTACTTTGTTAAATGAAGTATTAAAGCGAGGAAAGCACAGTGAGACAGGAAAGCAGGAGACAGAAACTGGAGAGTTCCACGCAGCACGTGACTGCCGCTCAGTAAATGCTTTTCCACGGGACAGAAGACCTTACACATCAGTTCCCAACCAGCTTTAATAAAATGAAAACGTTCTCAGAACAAGGCTGATGACAACAACTCCAAGTGACAAAGATCCCAGCTCGAGTCCCAGGTGACCATCTACATCTACAGTGGGTAGATGGAGGTACCCAGGCGGTAGGACGGGAAACTGGACCAAAGATAGCATTTCTCGGGCAGCCCGGGTGGCTCAGCGGTTTAGTGCTACCTTCAGCCCAAGGCCTGATCCTGGAGACCCGGGATCGAGTCCCACGTCGGGCTCCCTGCATGGGGCCTGCTTCTCCCTCTGCCTGTGTCTCTGCCTCTCTGTCTCATGAATAAATAAAAGCTTAAAAAAAAAAACCCACCAAAATAAATAATAAAATAAAATAATAAAATAAAATAAAATAAAATAAAATAAAATAAAATAAAATAAAATAAAATAAAATAAAATAAAATAAAAATAGCATTTCTCTGTTCAAACTTTAAAAGACTCCTCTTCCAACAGGTGCAATTGAAAAGTCCTATGAATTCCACCATTTTTTAAAAATCTTTGTCAACTGTAAAGTGAGTCTTGAGCAGCAACCACACACTCACTAGCACGTCTGGGTCTATGCTGGATTTAATAAATGGGTATGGGTTGGGCCTGGCCCTGGAAGCCCTAAGCTGAGCCCGAATGCCCACCCACACGGGCAGGCACCCAAGCACCCACTCGGACAAGGCAGGGCAGCCCTGGAGAGACAGGCAGGCAGGGAGGCTGGGCATCGCTAGCTCAGCCCCATTCTAAAAATACAGATTGCCTTAGAGGCCGAGAGAGGACTTTGCATTTTTCCTGTAGTTATCACTCAACATCCACCCCCCCGGAGCTTCAGACCATGAGCTCAGAGATGCTCCGCAGAACCGCGCGGTCTTTATTTAGGTGGTGCAGGGCCGAAGCCCGCACGTAACCGGCCCGCCTGGAGCTCCGCCGGCAGCTGCGGCATCTGAGCGGCTACTGTTTGTCACTGCAGTCCTGGTGCCGGCAGGATTAGGCTTAGAGCCAAAAATGGGATTCTATTCATAGACTGTCAAGGCTGCACAGGCGCTCGGGACTCACTCGGTTCGGGGTTTCAGAGTCCCATAGAAAATCCTTACTTACAAAATGAATCCAACGACCAAATCTAAAGTCACACGGGTAAGTGCCTGGGTAGGAATTTATACCCTGAAGTCTCCAAGACCTCTCTCTTCTGGCTTTAATTCCATTTTACTAGCTGTTTCTTGTTGAAACTTCATGGTATTAAAACCTAAGATAAACACAAGATCAAAAGCCACATGCATTTTATCAGGAATTGCCTTCAACATTCCTATAAATGTCAGATGCAGCAGAGGTGGGGAGGGAAAGAAACCCAACCCATTTTATAAGGGCCACATCATGTTGAGAAAAAGGGCACCTAAATGGAAAATCTGAAAATACTGGTCCTTAAAATAATTTTGAGAAAGGCACGTAAATGGAAAATCTGAAAATACTGGTCCTTAAAATAATTTTAAGAAATAATATTCAGCAATGTATGAAAAAAAACAAACCCAGAATACTCCTTTATAAAACTTATCAGAAGGATTCATTTCTAACAGATTTTAAGAGGAAAAGCGTATCTTCTTCATCAGTGCAAAGCACTGAATAAAACTTCTTTCAGGTTCTTTCTTTTTTTATTTCACTATAAAATAAAAAATAAGCAGGAGGAACAGGTAAGAAAAATCTTTAGACTTTTCCTTAAAGTATCTGCCTGGAAAAAGATTACAAATAGGTAAAAACTTTTTTTTCTCCTTAAATGAATTCCTGCCATTGTAAAGTGACTGGCCCTTTATTTCCTTCCTTTGTGGCTATCAAATGTTACCGGAAACCCTTGGAAGTTGTTTGCAGCTGTAGCTACTTCCTATTGCACTTTGTTCAGCCTCCGTTCCAGCCACAATAAAACACCATTTACTTTGAGAAAAAAAAAAAATATATGGCAGTATGATACTGGACTAGAACACGGATGAGTACCCAGCATCCCTGCAAACCTCTAAGTCACACAATTGTCTTTACCATGCTTTAGGGATTACTACACATAAACTACACATTCACACACGCACACGCATATATATGTATATAACTTCTATAAACACCACCAAATCTTTCTGAAATCAAATAAACATGTCTCATACTGAACTTAAAATAATTCTACATTAAACACACTATCCTACATGTAAATAAATGAATGAAAATCGGGGCCCTGTATAAAGTTGTCCTCTACAAAGCATGTGAAGCTGTCATTAGGTATTTGGAACCATGACTATCTTAACTCAGAATAAGGGAATAGGAACAAAACTGGAGAAAGTGGTCAAGATCTGATAAGCATACTTACGGCCAAATGTGAGAGCGGGCATTTCAACCTCTGAAATAGTTTTAACAGGATACCCCAGCACACACAAAAAAGTGTGAAAATCTCAAAACTTGGAAATACTCTATTTTCTAATGAGAAATAGTTTTTTTTCAAAGGAGAAGAGAGCTAATAGTCTGTCATCAACGTGCTAAATCTTATCTGAGACTTTAACCGTGATAACTAATATCCTAACTACTATTCTTTGAAGAATAACTTTAATAATCTGGAGAAGCAAACACAGATTGTTTGGTTTGTTAGTATATACTGCTTAGCCATGGGAACAGTTCTCAATTTTTACTTGATGACTATCAAATAAATAGTCTACCCCTGAGAAATAAATCAACAATTTAACTAGTCCAACTAATAAAAAGACCTGTATATCAGGAGCCAAAAAACTACCATCAACCTGTTTTTGTATGGCTTGCAAGCTAAGAATGGCTTTTACATCCTTAAAGGGCCGGGGGAAAAAAATAAATCAAAAGAAGACTATATTGTGACACATGAAAAATACACGAAATTCAAATTGCAATGTCCATAAATAAAGTTTTATTGGAAGACAGCCGTGCCCATTCATTTTCATTTTGTCTTTGGCTACTTCCACTCAGTGACAGAGCTGAGTGGCTGTGACAGAGACAGGATGGCCCACAAAGCCTAAAATATTTACTACCTTGCCCTTTACAGAAAAAGCTTAATGTTCCTTGCAGTACATGGTTAATAAAACTAAGTTTAAACATCTAGCGTTATTTAGAAACTTCATGCTCTTTGGTCTAAAAATATTATAAAAATAAGATTAGCCTAAAAAGCAACCATTATGTCATAGAGGAATTCCTCGACACAAAGAACAGAGAAGGTACAGAAAAACTGGTTCCCAAACCACATTTACATCCCAAACCCACAAGCACACCGGGCGAATGTGGGAGGGGCTGTGCTCCCAGAAGTGGCAGTTAGGGAATTTATGTCTTTCTGGCGCCAACCCCCAGGTGACCTTTACCTCTCTGAAGTCATGTAATTATTTGTAAAATGGGAAAAACACCAATGGGGAAGACAGCAGACTCTTGGTACTGTTTGCAGCTCCAGCCGTCTCCCAGGGTTTCTTGTAAAGAAGAAGTATGTGAGGTTGCTTGTCAGAGATAAAGCTCAATGCACCTAATACATAATAAGCTACACTTGTCAGCAGCCCTCTGACTCCTAATGAAAGTTTTGTTCCGGCCTGATCCAAGAGCGAGGTCAAGGAACAGCGGCAGGGTGCAAGACTGGTCCAGGAAAGATCAGAGAACAACACAGAAGGGCGGCAAAGGAAGGAAAGCCACGGTTTGCTGGCTTCTCTTTGGCGGTCTTTTTCAAGCTCAAATCTCAAAGGTAACAGGCATGAGAGAGCCTGATGGAAATCAGCCTGAAGAGAGAGAAGCAGCAGGACTTACACGATTCAAACTGTGCCATGTGCTCCAGATCCAATAATGAGAAGAGATCAGCCTCCAAAAGAGGTGAAATTTTAACTCTACAGAATTGATAAAGGAAAAGCTAAGAAAATAGCTAAAAGCCTCCAACTCGTTTTTAAACCATTTAAGATTCCAAGGGGATGGAAATGGATCCAACAGCTGTCAAAGAGCCTAAGCCCTTTTACCATGCACACGCAGAGACACACAGAAATCACACACTCACATATATTCAAGAAGAATGCCTCTCCTTTGACTTACCAAACATTTCTGATGCATTTACTTTTAACCATAAAAATTGTTTTCAGTGTATTTGTTCCCAGACAGGAAGATATACATCCACAAATAAGAAGATATAAAAATATATTTACTAGACAGCGTAAAACCAGTGGATCAGCAAAATGGGTGGTGAGATGGACGTGCATATGCACAGATATTTCTATGATAATGTGGCAAAGTCCCCGATAAATAAAGTCATTTTCCTAAAGCACAGCATCCAAAACCATTAAGAGAAAAACCCAAGATGGGTATCACTTCATGTCCTATGACCGTACCTGTCTAGAAAGAATAGGAAAAAAACAGTTATGTCTTCTTGTTTGTATAGAAGGGAAACAAACTGCAAACACTAGCTGCCTCAAAGTGTTTCAAAATGTAGGTTTTATTATTCAAGTATGGTGAGGCCCACAAGTCAGGAGACCACTGTCACTCAAGAGAGAGTTGGTTATAATCCCCAGAGGGGACACACCATGCCACACAGGGGCACTCAGGGACACGCCAGGTCGGCCAGGGGGTAGAAGGAAGGAGGAGAGAGCACGGGAAAGAGACTTTGTTGTGGGTTCCACAAAATACACAAGCAAAGCAGAAGAAGCAGGTTTAGGACTGGCCGGTTTGAATGATCTCAGTGGGCTCTGGAGCAGAGAGGGCTGTGCTGGTTGTCTGATACCTGAATCTGGGAGATTAAGGCAGGTGGTCAGATAGGGGCTCAAACAGAGAACACAGCTAGATAAAGGAAGTGATTCCAATTATGGGTTCTGGACTTGCTTGTATGCATATGAAAAGTGGATCCTATGCAATCTCTATGCGATTTCAGTCTCTGCCCAGGTCAGGGGGGCCCTAGACAGGAGAGCATCAAGGAGAGAGAAAATAAAACCTAATTAATATATTAAGGAAGAAAACAGTGTGTCTATGGAACTGAAAAGGAACAAAAAATTTCCACTGGATACCCTTTTGTACCTTTTGAATTTTGTACTCTGAATGCACTATTTATAACAGGTAATGTAATTTATGTAATTTATGTTCTACACACACAGGCACACATGCATCTGTGCACAAACACACCTCTGCTTTCCAGCCTTCCTAACTAGAACACAGTGATGATGGATGGTTCCAGCCAGAACTTGAGAATCCCCATTCTGGGCATTAGGCACAATACTGTGATACAAATCTGGGGATGAAAGTGTACCACAAACAAACCCAGAATGTTGCTGAGCTTCTACTTAAGATAAACCTAGACACTCAATTTTCACTCCTTAAAAACATACCAAAAAATGGCTAAGACGACTCCTACTAATTACATGAGGTTTTAACAGTATATACATATTTATGGAAGTTCTAAATTGAGTAAGCTTTTTTTTTTTTTTTTTTTCCCCCAATTAAAAAGCAGTAGCTAAACTTCCACCACTTCCAGCCAGGGGGGCAGATTTAGCCTCCACCAGAAAATAAAACAAAACAAAACAGACAAAATAAGTGAAGTAAGGGTTTATGGGACATGAGGTAACAGACAAAGACAGCCAGTCCTCCCTGAGATGGGAACCTACAATGTCCCAGCTTATAGCCTCAAGACAGTTTCCAGACAACTGTCCCCTCCCAGGTGAAAAGTGAAGAGAAATGCGAGTATATGTCCACACAGAGACTTCTTCCTAAATGTTCACAGGAGCTTAATTTGTAACAGCCAAAAAGCACAGGAACACAAATGCCCAACAACAGGTGACCAGATAAATTACAGTGTACCTAGGCAAAGGATACCCCACAATAAAAAGGAAGATCCTTTTGGTACTAAAACATGCAGGAATCTCAAAGCAAATACATTAAGTACAAGAAGTTTTTCCAGGAAAAGAGAGTATATACTCCATGAGTCCATTTCCATAAAACTTTAGGAAATGCACATAGTGACCTAAAGCAGATGAGCGGTTGTATGAGGATACAGGTGGACAAGAGCTGGGGGGACGGGGAAACAAGAGGCATGGGAATCTTTTGGAAGAGACCGATGTGTTCACTGCTTGAGTGTGGGAATGGTTTCACAGCTGTATTGCTAGGTCAAAACTTACCAAACTGTTGGCTTTAAATGTGTGTCAGTTATACTTCAGTACGACTTTTTAAAAATAGATAAGAGAATAAAACTATGGTCTTTTCTAAAGCACGCCCGCACATAAAAGTAACAACACTTCAAAATTATCTGCAGATTGTGAAAGTAGCATATCACGCCTCAAAAGTTAAATTGTTAATACGGAGTAAAAAGACATTTTGCTACGGTGGTTTCAGTTTCCTGAGGCTGCTTGTAGAATCATGAAAGCTGTGAGGTGCACACTGGTCCCTATTGTTCAGGACTCCCCTTCTCTGTCCTTGACATGCCACAGAACGAAGCTATAACACGTTTGTCTGCAGGAGCCGGGCCTGTCAAGGCTCAGACAATCTAACATTCTGTGCTCCTGCCTCTCTCCCACTTGAGCAACAGCGGGATTTATGTTAAAAGAAGTAAATTTAACAAACAAAAAAGGACTTTAAAATACAGAGAACCGATGCTGCCAAAGAGGAGGTGGGGGCAGGTGGGAGCAGAGGGGGTTTGCGGGTGTTCTGGGGGGGGGTGTAAAAAGGAAATTTACCCTGACATTGGATGTAATTCAACAAAACATGTTAAAAATTCATGGTGTCAACAGAAGTGTGTCAGGAAAGGAAAAGAGAGCAAGTCTCTTCTGCTTGTATACCCTGAAAAAGGAAAGCCCTGCCCCCCAACCCACCCCCTCAATTAAACAACATAAGAACATCCAAAATGAAGAAAAACAGTTCCCCGCACCATGGTCAAGCACAAAAATGTTCAAACCTGCCGCTTAGGACCCAAAATTCAGATTACCAAATCCAGTCCTAGGAAGGTTTTTTGGTTTTATTTTTAGGTTTTATTTTTTCAAAAAACTATTTTGTCCTAATAAGACAAAAGGAGAAAAAAGTGGACTGTGGACATGCTTCCCTCCTCTCCAGAATGACTCAGTGAGGTCACCTGTTTTAGATTTCTACAAAACATTCTGAGGAATTACAGGCACATTCTTAAAAATAGGTCCTTATTTATAAAAATAACGTAAATATTGTCTTTCAACCGTTATTCCGGTATTGAAGATTTTCCCAGCGCATTCTCCCCCATACTCCTCTAACTTGATCGCCTGGCCGCTAATGCTCATCACCACATCAAACTGTCCCCCAACATGACGAACATCCCCTACCTCTTCTCCAACCGTCCACTTTCCCGACCTTCAAAATCAGCCCAGTAACTTGTGCAAGGGGCCTCACCCTCCTAACTACACCCACCCCATCAATCTGTTTCTCACCTCCTCCAGAGTTGTTTATCCCAGTCCAGGGCCACACTACCCCGTACCCACAGAAGTTTCCGTTTGCCATTTCACGTCCATCGACTATGAACTTTCCAAGCATCTCTTAACATGCTATATACAGAGGAGAGGCTCAGTAAACGCTTGATGCAAAAACACATGACTGAATGGCAATGAATTTAAGCTTTCTCTAGTCTGCTGGACATCCTGAAAAATCACCAGGGTCCTGAACTTATCTTTACCACCAAGGAGCAAGTGGATGCATTTTATTCCATCAAATGTGTTTATCCTGGATCAATTTACTAAAGTCTTGATTAATGCAGTTAATAGAGCAAATGTAGCAGATGTGAATGGAAGAGGAGGTGGCATCTTTCCCATAAATGATTCTGAGTGTCTGCACTCTGTAGACGTCCCTCGACAGGCGTGCAAAAAGGCTCGTCACTAATCACTAGATGGAAGGACCAGGAAGCCAGGTTTCCCCACGATCCCAGAGGTGAAAGCCTCACTCCTGCCCAAATCCCCTGATTTCCAGACCACTGATTTTCTCACTCAGCCATTAATTATTAAAGAACATGATTTAGGGTCTCCAGGTGGTGTTATGGTCAGTAAATCACAGGAACTTTCTTCTACAAGACTCTTTCATCGGCCTCCACGATCTGCCCTCCCATAATACCGACCTACCCATTAAAAATAGGTCTGCTTTAAACGTTTTGAGCAAGATGTATACTTTGAAGCATTGCAGTTGGGGCCCTGAGGATCATGCTCAAAGTTTCTGCTGAGTTGGGGGAACAGAATCATCTGGAGACAGGCCTTGTATAGCTATGCTTAATCTTTAATAACGAAGAAGCTAAAATACGGTTATTTCTTGATCTTTAGAGACTTTACGCGACTTGTGAAATCATTAGACTTCTTTACTACCCATACAGTTTGTAATATACTTCACAACAAAAACATTCTTGCGTTCTAACTATAGTTATTCCCCACTATTACCTGTCTTCAACTCATAAAAAAAAAAATAAAAGCTTCCTGTAATCCTTATGAATTTGCTCCTGTGGCCCTAGCAGCAGGATGCATGTGCTTCCCACCCAGGGGTTTCTGGAGCTGGCTGTGGACCCCCTGGAGGGGATTTATTATCCCTGAAGATCAAGAAGTTGTCTCAGCAAGACATCCCCTCCCAAGAACTGTCAGAATAGAAAGCTGTAACAGAAGATGCGATGCCACATTAATCACATTTCTTCGACACACATCAGCAGAGCAGGGCTCTGGTCCTTTCAGAGGCCCCAGAGATCACCAAGGTTTCAAGGCTGCCCACAACAGACATCAGTTCTTTAAGCGTCTTTAATTACACATTATGCCCAGACCTAGAGCACTGCCTCAGATGTTCAAAAAGCACAATTACTGCTTGCTTGTTTGCCTGTCTCTTCACAGAAGATTCCCTCTAATCTAGAAGAGAGAAGACACAGGGAAAATGAATACACTTTAAAGTCTAATTCGTCAATTTTAAAATTGGAGATAGCTATATTCTGAATTATCGTCCTCAAGACTAACTTCTAGATTCCTACTGCCTCCCAATTTGACTCTGAAACCCTGTGAAATTTTTATAGACTTCTTATCTTTCTTCTTTTGTGTTTCATAGTGCCTTCTAATTTTTTGGCTTGGTTCTCTTTCATTTTATTTCACAAAAATGAAGCTGAACTTGGCTACTGCTTGTGCAGTAAAAACACTATGCAAGTGTGCTACTTCAACAAGCCTCTTGTGAATCATTTACAGATGCTGATTCCAGTCTTCATGACTCTGTATAATCTCTTCATTCCAGGCCTTTCTCATGGGCTCAGGCTCCTGCAGCCTACCCCCAATGCTTCCAAAACAACTCTCAGATCTTGTCTCTCTCTTCTGTAATTAAATTCATATATGGCTCAATTATTTTTTTTTACTTTATTTTTTGGTCTTCATTTCATTTCCTCATAAGTGCACTCTTTAATTCCCATCACCTCTTTCCCTCATCCCCCCACCTCCTCCCCTCTAGTAACCATCAGTTTGTTCTTTAGAGTTGAGAGGCTGTTTCTTGCTTTATCTCTCGCTCTTTTTTCTTCTTTGCTCATTTGTTTGTCTCCTTAAATTCTTCACATGAGTGAGATCATATGGTATGTCTTTATCTGACAGACTTAATCATTACACTTTATAGCTCCATCTATGTTGTTGCAAATGCCAAGATTTTGTTCTTTCTTATAGCTAATACTCCATTGTGTGTATGCATATATATACACGTGCGTATGTATACATACACACACACACACACACACAGACACCATTTCTTCATTTATCCACTGATGAACAACTGGGTGGCTTCCACTGTTTGACTATTGTAAATAATGCTACTATAAACATCAGGGTGTACGTATCCCTTTGAATTAGTGTTTTTCTATCTTTTGGATAAATACTCAGTAGTGCCATTGCTGGATCATAGAGTAGCTCTATTTTTAATTTTTTGAGGACCTCCATACAGTTTTCCACAGTGGCTGCACCAGCTTGCATTCCCATCAACAGTGCAGGATGGTTCCTTTTTCTCCACATCCTCACCAACACCTGTTGTGTCTTAAGTTGTTAATTTTAGCCACTCAGGTATGAGGGGAGGTCTCATTCTACCTTTCATTTGCATTTCCCTCATGATGAGTGACACTGAGCATCTATCTCTTCATGTGTCTGTTGGCCATCTGGATGTCTTCTTTGGAGAAATACCCATTCAAGTCTTCTGCTCATTTTTAAATTGGATTATCTGTTTTGCAGGTATTGAGTTGTAGCAGTTCTTTATATATTTTGGATACTAGCCAATAATTAGGTATGTCATTTGCAAATATCTCCCCCCATTCTGTAGGTTACCTTTTAGTTTTGTTTCCTTTGCTGTGCAGAAGCTTTTTATTTTCATGTAGTCCCAAAAGATTAGTTTTGCTTTTGTTTCTCTTGCGTCAGGCGACATATCTAGAAAAACGTTGCTATGGCCAATGTCAAAGAGGTTACTGCCTGTGTTCTCTTCTAGGATTTGTATGGTTTCAAGTTATTACATTTTGAGTTTATGTTGTGTGTATGGTGTGAGAAAGTGGTCCGTTCATTTGCATGCTGCTGGTCCAGTTTTCCCAACATCATTTGTTGAAGCAACTGTCCTTTTCCCATTAGATATTCTTTCCTGCTTGCAGTGTCAAAGATTAGTTGATCATACAGTTGTGGGTTTATTTCTAGGTTTTCTATTCTGTTCCACTGATCTATGTGTCTATTTTTATGCCAGAACCATACTGTTTTGAAGACTGCAGCTTTGCCCTTCTTTTTCAAGATTGCTTTGGCTATTTGAGGTCCTTTGTGGTTCTATACAAATTTTAGGATTGTTTATTTTAGCTCTGTGAAAAATGCTGTTGGTATTCTGATAGGGATTGCGTTAAATGTGCAGACTGCTTTGGGTAGTAAAGACATTTTAACAATATTTGTTCTCCCAATCCACGATCATAGAATATCTTTCCGTTTCTTTGTATCCTCTTCAATTTCTTTAATTAGTTTCTTACTGTTTTCAGAGTATAGGTCTTTGACCTCTTTGGTTAGGTTTATCCTAGGGATCTTATTATTTTGAGTATCACTGTAAATGGGACTGTTTTCTTAATTTCTCTTTCTGCTGCTTCATTATTGGTGTATAGAAATGCAATGGATTTCTGTACACTGATTTTGTATCCTGCGACTTTACTGAATTCATTTATCAGTTCTAGCACTTTTTGTGGAGTCTTTATAGTTTTCTATATACAGTTATCATGTTGTCAGAAAATAGTGGGAGTTTTACTTTTTCCTTACCAATTTGGACACCTTTTATTCCTTTTTGTTGTCTGATTGCTATGGCTGGGACTTCCAGCACTATGTTGAATAAAAGTGGTGAGAATGGACATCTCTGTCTTGTTCCTAACCTTAGGGGAAAAGCTCTCAGTTTTTTACCATTAAGGATGATATTAGCTATCCTCATAAGGCCTTCATTATGTTGAGGGAATGTTCCTTCTAGACCTACTTTGCAGAAGGTTTTTATGATGAATGGATGTTGTACTTTGTCAGCTCAATCATTCTTAAATCATTTTTTAATTTTTTTTTTTTTTACAGAGTGTGCACATGCATGCGGGTGGGGGAGGGTGGTGCGGAGCAGAGGGAAGAGAGAGAATCTTAAGTCAGCTCCATTGTCAGAGCAGAGCCTGATTGGGGCTCAATCGCAGGACCCTGAGATCATGACCTGAGCCGAAATCAAGAGTCTGATGCTTAAATGACTAAGTCACCTAGGCACCCCCAACTCAATCATTCTTGATAATCAAACCTCATTCTTTTTGCTTATCAAAGAGACACATCAAAATTCAGCCAGAGCTAAGGCATAATTAACTCACAAAAAATAATCTCATACATTCAAGATTAATCTTGTACTTAAGTTTACTTTCAACAATCAAGACAGACTCTATGAATGACAAGAGGTTTAAAAACAACCAACATTTTAATATGCTTTTTAGAGACAAAACATATACACTGATCTCTACCTGGTACAGTGGTTTTGGTACAGATACTGACCTCAATCTTCTTTCTACCTCAAAAATAAAATTCAACAAAGAACACAAAATAAGAATAGTACAATAAAGTGGACAGCGAAGACTGGTAAGGAAGTGGAAAATGCCTCTTTAATTTTGATTTTTGCATATTATTATATATCAAATAGACAACCCAGTAACTTAACAGGCCAACTCCCCTAGAATAAGGAAAAGAGATAATTACCAAAGACATGATGGCGGTATATACATACATTAGTCAATCTCCCTCTTCAGAACATTTCGTTAACCAGATTCTATTGAAAAGTACATCACTGAACCATCCCTACTTTCAAAGGCCAGTGATCTATTCGATAAGAAGTTTTCTTTCCAACAAATAAACAATCCTCACAATGTCATATGGTGATTCTGTCTTAAGTGCGATTAAGAAATCACAAGTGGAAGCTCTTTTTTGTGTGAAATAAGGCAAAAGAGAAGAACTAATAAAAACAGAGATGCTGTCAAATGTAAAAGAACAAAGATTAAGAGTTGATACTGATTTCGGAAGAGTATTTTGGAGTCAAGGAGCTACCCACTTACAAGCAGGGGGTCAGACCCTGGGAAAACAGAGGGAAAACCTGATGTATCAGTTCAAGAAGGTAACTGCTCCCAATCTGAAAACTGTTTAATCTTGATCCTCTCTTGCCTGCAGAGCCACAGAAATACTCTATGAAAAAATTCTAAAACCACACAGAAAGATACTGCGAATTGTGAAATTCCTTTGATAATTCTTCATAAAAAGCAGAGTTCAGAACACTGAACACTTAGCAGCAGTAGAATCTGCAGTGAGTTTAAGATATATCACTAATTTAGGAGCTTTTACTGAAACACTGTATTTGTTTTTTCACCTGAAAGTGAAATTCCACTAATGAGCAAAGTCATAAAATAAGCTCTATAAAAACAAGTTCAAAGGGGATAAAGAAAAACATTTGGATTAAGTTCTCATCAGGAAATAAAGCCTTGTTTGGAATAACTCAAAGGGGAAATGATTTATCAAAATAAAGAAAAGTGGTAAAATTAAGAAAATTCTTAATTTCCCCGCATCCAGAAGTGTTAAGCATAAAGGTTTCACACACTATCGATACATACCTGTTTTAGGATGTATTGAAAAAAATCCTTGTGGATTTCCACTTGTAATTTTGTACATCAGTTTGTCATTAGAGCTAGAATCTGGATCAAATGCCTCTATTTGGACCACTGATACATCCTTGGGAGAATTTTCTATTATTTCTGGGTAATAAACAGGCTCTGATGTCTGCGGTGCATTGTCATTGACATCCTCAACCTCTATGTAGATCTCTATAAATGAGGAGAGAGGCACCACACCCCGATCTGCTGCATAGACTGTTAGCCAGTAATGCGAGGTAGACTCCCGGTCCAGTCGATCTGAAGTCTCTATGACACCTGGAAAGAAAGAAGACAGCATGTCGTCAACAACAACAACAACAACCTGCCTCGTTGACCAAGTGTCAACCTAAATAACAACTCTTTTTCTCAAAGGCTTGTGCGTCACTTAGAGTTGCATGCTCTCGGGCACATTAGCCTCTGTTTCTTTCTGTAAGATGGAAACAACAGTATGTTCACAGGTTGATTAAATGAGCAAATACACACATAAACAATTAGACTAGCATCCTGTGGGTAGTATGGTCTGTCCAAGTGTTTATTATTATTAGTGTTAGGTGTCGGGCACCATGCAGAACCCTTTACAAATAGTATCCCAGTTAAGTCTCAAAATAACCCAAGAAGATGGGCACTAAGAGATCAGCTAATGGCCCAGTGCTCTGTGTTTCCAAGGATGAAATTTGTGAGATTCTCTATTTTTCCTAAAGGTTAATCAGGGACCAAGAGACAAAATCAACAAGCCATGATCCAGGTCAGAGCCCCCAGTCTGGGGGCCTGCTTCCCACACTGCATTCATGTGACTGCTGCTAGAGTCTAGATACAGAGGCGACATTCCTCGGCGCATCGCAGTTTGTTATACACAGAGTACAGCGTGTCAAAATCCAGAATAAGGGTCTGCTCAAGTCTCTTGCCCATAGAATGAAACCCTTTAGTTTCTTTTAATGCCCCCTTAGGCAAATGGCAAGACAACCAGTGTGCTAAAAATATAAATTCTGCTACAATCATGAGTAAGCTCCACAAGGGCAGAGGCCACATCGTTCTTGAATTCCAACTGGCAGAGCCTGCACCTTCCCCAGAGCCCAATAATTACTTATTCAATTACTTATTCAATTAAATAGGTTTATATATTTACTTATCTATTTATTTTTTGTAAATAGATGCCTTATGCTGAAGATGGTACAGAAAGTTCCTCAATTGGGACCCAAACTAGAACACAGTTCCTACTAAGTCAACCAGTAAAAGATGAGTTACAGGATTACAAAGAGGGTTAAAGTGTCTGTAATGTTCTGGCCCAGCCACTGAAACCAGTCAAAACCTTACTCAATTCCAGGATTAACCACTTCTCAGGATAATGATAAAGTGGAAATATCCATTACTCTTAGGGAAATCCCACCTGTTTATTCAATGGTGTGATCCTGTCCTTTGGTGTTCCTGAAATATTGCACTTCATTTTTTTTTTTCTTGTGCATTAATCATTCTGAATGAATGCTACTTTTGAGGATTCAACACTATAGGATTCAGGTTGGACTTTGGAAATCCTACAACTCTAAGCATTACTGGTTACCCATTCAGCAAACTACTACAGGAAAAAGAATAATTTTTTTTTTTTTTAAGATTTTATTTATTTGTCAGAGAGAGAGAACACAAGCAGGGGGAACAGCAGGCAGAAGGAGAGGGAGAAGCAGGCTCCCCACTGAGCAGGAAGCCCAATGCAGGGCTGGATCCCAGGATCAGGGGATCATGACCTGAGCCAAAGGCACATGATTAACCAACTGAGCCACCCAAGTGCCCGAAGAAATGTCAATTTAATCTGCACCGAAAATGAAACCGTGTTTATCTCAACCAAACATAAATCTGCTTTCTTACGTTTTGATCACTGCATTAATGTACATCTTTACTTATGTGAAGCAGTATCACAAAAACTCACTTATTTCGAGTGTCAGATTATCGTATCTAACACCCCCCCAAAGGTTTACAAGGTATAAATACCAAACTTAACCAAATATTAAAATGTGAACTAGATGACCATGAAATGAAGACCGCTATTCAGAAAGCATAATTATGTACAATGGTTTCATTAATTCTTAGCAAACCCTCAAAATGGATCCATAATATTCCCATGAATAATGAACAAAGCCTCACAACTCTTAAATAAAAAGGAACTAACTGGTCTCCCTATGCAGCAGAGGTAACTGTCAGAAAAATCCAGCATGTTTTCCTTTTTGTCTAATCCAAACATAGTCTACGTGTATCCAGTCTGTTCACTAAATTAGTAAAACTCTACCTGTTTTTGGCCTGAAAGAAGAGTGTCCTTAGTGACCAAGGGAAAAGTAATGTTTTCCAGTTTCCCTTTTCATCACCCCCATCAAGGGGTGCAAAGGAAGTCAGGGAATAACAGAATGTTCTCTCTACTCAGATTGCATATTAATAAATGAGTGTACATATGTTCTTTGTGCTCTGCCATTAAAATGTAACATGATTCCTCTGACAGGTGAAGAATTAGCAAATTTCAAGAAGAAAGCTACATGGTTGGTGTTTGTATTTACCTCTTTCTGGCTCTAATACTCCCTTCATGTTGCTATCTGCTTTTTTTTTTTTTAATTGTGTCCCTCTAAGTGTGATCTGTAGGCATTCAGTAACAATGATAATTACAGAAACAAATTTGTTCAGTGTTTACTGTATGCCAGGCACTATGATAACCGTCTCACACTCACTACTGTGTTGTCACAGCCAACCTGACTACATATATGGATCTATCATCCTCAAATGGCAGATGAAGACCTCAGATTAAGAGTGATGAGGAACTTTCCTGGGGTCATAATAAATGGCAGAGCTGGAGTTCAAACACCATGAACCTTTGACGTCAGTGCCAACAAAATGCCACTGGTCCAAGGTAGTACGACATAAATGTAGTAAACAAAATATAATGTGAAAACTCTAAAAGGACAAGTCAAACCTATTTTTTTTTACATGTCAGTATTCAGAAGGATTGTATTAAATGTTCATTCACATATAATAACTTTCTCCAGTTTCATGGTGGAAGAAAAAAAAAGAAAATATATAATATTTGCAGTTTATATATAAGTATCTAAATTACGTAAGTATACAGCATATAAGTATATATAAGTATATAATGTAAAATACAAATACAAGGTTTAAATCACAGGCAAAAGCAGCTATTTCTTTTCCATCAAGTTTCACTTCGAGTCTACTCTAAGTACGCGGACTGTAGCATACAATTATGGGATGCCTTCTGCTGGGAGCCACCCTTCTCCCCGCTATCACCTGGCAAATAGAGGATCAACTGTATCCTTCTTTGCGTGACCTTGTAGCCACCATCAGGAGAAGTTGTTTCCAAATCCAAGGTAACTCCCAGATATTTCTTAACATTAAAAGTTAGAGGACAGGGATGGCTAGGTGGCACAGTCGGTTAAGTATCTGCCTTTGGCTCAGATCATGAACCTGGGGTCCTAGGATCAAGTCTCACATCAGGCTCCCTGGTCAGCGGGGAGTCTGCTTCTCCCTTTGCCCCTCCTCCTATTCATGCTCAACCACGCACTCTCTCTCTCTCTCAAATAAAATCTTAAAAAAAGAGAGAGCAAAGTGGCTCTCCTCAAATATGGGAGAAAACCAGGATGGTATTAATTAGCAATTAAAATATTAAATATGCCTAAGAGAGATGCTCAGATGTTCATCTTTCATGAATTCATGGAGTATATATATTTATATCATAGTAATTGCTAAGATGTTTATGTTTACATGTATTTTAATTATTATATCCTTGTAAAAAATTATTTAATACAGCTTAGAGAGAACTGTAAAATAAAGTGAATTTTTGATGCCAAAGGGAAAGGAGGGCATACTGAGTTATGTCTTCTAACAAGAATGCTCAAATTCACAATAATTCAAGTCAGCCTACTGTATTTATAAGTATTTTTTAAAGTACACAAAGGGCTTGCCTAGGTACTTCACATGCATTAAATCACTTACAGGACACACACATACTATAAGATGTTCACCCCAGCTTTACAAATGAGGAAAGAGGCTCAAGCCCTAGAGGGGCTAAGAAACATGCTCCAATCAACAGTTGTGGGATCTGAATCAGACGGTCTGATTCCAGGACTCAGGGTCTTCACCACAGGCTAGACTGCCATGACCGAGCCCAGCATCACGGTCACAGGTTCCACGGCACCAAAGACACTGGGGACCACCAGGGGCTGATGCCATGAAGAGAAGCTGCAAGTTTTCAATTGCTTACGTAAAGGTGCTCCCCCCCCCACCGCCCCAACACCTGAAGGACAATAAAAGAAAGGAATATTCAAGGACTCTGGCCACAGAGGTTCGGGGAGAGTGCCTAAGTCTTATTCTAACTGCTGATTCTACTTCTAAGCACTATTTTTAAGAGCAGAAAGTGGGAAAAGACCTCATGTATGCAAAGTTATTTTATGTTCTGCTTTTTCATCTCCCTGCTCAGTCACGATGTGCATCTACTGAAGACTTCCAGGCACGAAGCACCACACTGAGCTCCACCTTGACCCGGGGAAGAGCCAGAAGCGGTCTGGGCTACACAGGGACAAAGAAAGAGTAGCAGATCTAGCCTTGGCGACCTCAACAACAGTAGACCGGCAATCCAACAGTGCAACTCCCTTGTTTTTATAGAAAGCTGGAAGGATCTGCCAAGTTTAGGAAGCTAAGCAGGTACAGAGTTTAGAATCTAGAATGAGGCACCTCCTCAGTCAGGGGCTCATCAGAACTGAGCATCTGGAAGACAAGCAGTGTCCACACTCCCACCTGTATCCCCAATCCTCCCTGTAGCCGCCACCAACATGGACAGATGGATTCCCTCTGTAATTTCAGCAGTACCTTCAATCATTCATAAGAGACAAATCTCGGGGCACCTGGGTGGCTCAGTGGTTGAGCGTCTGCCTCTGGCTCAGAGCGTGATCCCGGGGTCATGGGATCGAGTCCCATCTGCTTCTCCCTCTGCCTATTTCTCTGCCTCTCTCCCTGTGACACTCAGGAATAAATAAATAAAATCTTTAAAAATAAAATAAAAGAGAAATCTTCAAAATTCTACACCGAGGACTCCATCAGTACCTTTGATGCCAGAAAGTGACAACCAAAGCTCCCAGCCAGCACTGAAGTGAATCTACTTTATTCTCAAAACTTCACCTCCCTCCTATCAGTCTCTACCCATGACCCCAGCTTCCAATAACCACCTTTTCGGCACGTTATAAATTCCCTTTTCCTAAACAATTCTCTAACAACTACAGAACCACCAACGACAGCTATAAATTTCCAAACTCCAGTCTTGAAGATACCGCTCATTAACACATGCCACATTAATACCATATTTATTTGGCACATGTGTCCATCCACACACAAACTCTTCCCTACATCTTCAAACTTCTTGCCTTCTTTCTCTGCCATCTCTGCTCTTATTTTTGTTTCCTTTTTTTTAAAGATTTTATTTATTTATTCATGAGAGACACACAGAGGCAGAGACACAGGGAGAGGGAGAAGCAGGCTCCCAGGACCCCAGGATCACACCCTGAGCTGAAGGCCAATGCTCAACCACTGAGCCACCCAACCCCTCCTTCCCCTGCTTTTACTTTCCGAGGGGCCAAGAATAGCATGCAACTCGATGATCTGTAAGCCTGGGCTGTAAGAGCAAGAGAAGTGGGAGCCCAGACCCTCCACAGGTCTCTCCAACCAGAAGATCAAGAGCAAGGTTCTCCCGAATCACGAGGTTCTGGTACAGTAGGGGAGGTCAGGGTGCTGCTTCGTGATTCTGGGATGTATACTGTGAGTATGGAGACAAGTTTAGACAAGCCTGTTATATGCACCACCCAGCAATGTTACAAGGAATCATTCCTTTGCTTTAATGAAACATGACAGAGGCAATAAATGACTAGCTTTCCAACCTCAAGAATACAATGAAGACATTTTCAAGAAAAGTTGTTAATAAGCTGAGAAATTTGAAAGAAGCCGGAAATCTGGAGCTCTTAAAGTAAAAATATTTATCATTCCAAACATACCCTCTAGGATTTCAGAGCCACCACCAGATGTCACTATGGAAACTGACTTTAGAAGTGCATACAGTGGAACAGCTAGACTGAAAGGGGAAATAAATACAATGTAATTTTGTTAAAAGAGCTTGACCCATGTAGTTGAAAAGAGCTCACAGCAAAATGTCTTTCTAGAAGATTCATGCCTGTCCATATGTAATAATTAGGTACCGATGCTGTCTTTTTCATATCCTGATTATCCCAAGGTTACAGGCTATAGTATTAGTTCCTCAAGTAAATGATTCAAAAGCACAGAGAGGTTTCCAAGAATAAACCATTCCTGCTACCCACCACTGATGGCTAATGGCGTTAACTCGAATATTTGTCCTTGAATAGGAAAGGCCAGCACGTCCTCCAGCTGACACGTCCTCCAGCTGACACAGGTGGAACAGGATGCTTTCAACACAGTGATTTTTAAGGCAAAAAGTAAAATTATATGTAGCCACTATACTGCCAAAAATGTTTTAACTCAAATTTCCATGGCCACAGAACATCTTTCTTCCTGGAATTTTCTTTGTTTAACAGGTCTTGGCCCCCTTATCAAGCCCCAATGCCAAAAGTTTCAACAAAACCTTGCTATTTCAGATTCTTCAGCTACTCCAGCTCAAAAATACTTAGCATCAGCAGCAACGGCCGGGCAACAGAAATTTGCAAATCTTTCTCTCCTTTCTGTTAGATCATGCCACATGCATTTTGTTTTTAATTTTTCTGGAACCAAGCTGAAGGCAGCAACTGTATGAAAGCCTCTTTGGTCAATCACAAGAAAAACAAATCATGTTTTGTTTTAAACATGAAATACAATTTTGGATAATATTTTCCCTGTGGCAACAAGCAACTGACTACTTCTTCCTCTAATTCTGTAGTCTTCATCATACACAGAATAACTCTTCTGGAAATAAATGTTTTCCCAAGTATAAAAACAATACTCAATTTTTTTTTTTTTTTAGATTTTTTTTTCAACACTACTCACTTTAAAAGAACAGATACTTTCTACACACTGGAGATGCAATATCTATGTGTCTGCAATTAATCCATAAATGGTTATAATTTTTTCCTAAATATGGAAAACCCAGAAATCCCACAGATGTCATATTAAATATTAATCTGCTACAAGACATTCTGCTTTGAAATTAAATTTTAAAAGCAGACTATAGGCTCCCTCTTAAAATGCAAACCATTTGAGGGCAGGGATGTTTTGCCTGTTTTGTTTGGGCCTGGTAAATAGTGGGTGCTTGTTAAGCATGTGTTGTTGAAAAAAAGGAGGTCCATCACCAACCAACCAGTTAAGTCTAAGAAACATCCATAGCCAACACAAACGAGCAGGAGGGGACAGGAGGACTAAACGTAATGGGGGAGCCTGGGCAGGATCCTGGACCAGAAAAGGCACACTGGGAAAAAGCTGAGGAAATCTGAAAGAACTCTGGGCTGTAGTTAGTAAGAATGTATCAATATTGGTTTATTAATTACAATGAAAAGACATACTAATGTACAACATTAACAGGGGAAATTTTGTGTGGGATGGGGCTCAATTTTTCTATTTAATGTGTTTCCTTCTTTAAGGGATAAAATGTCCAAATTTTTATCTCATTTTCATTAAGTACTAAATGTTATATATATACACATACTTTTATGTGTGTGTATACACATATATATAAATCAACTTTTTTTTTTAAAGTAAGCTCTACACCCAACATGGGGCTTGAACTCATGACCCAGAGATCAAGAGTTGCAAGCTCCAGGGATCCCTGGGTGGCTCAGGGGCTTAGCGCCTGCCTTCAGCTCAGGGCATGATCCTGAAGTCCCAGGATCAAGTCCCATATCGGGCTCCCTGCATGGAGACTGCTGCTCCCTCTGCCTGTGTCTCTGCCTCTCTCTCTGTGTGTCTCATGAATAAATAAATAAAATCTTTAAAAAGAAAAAAAAAAAAAGGTGGGGAGTTGCAAGCTCCACCAACCCAACTAGCCAGGTGCCCCGTCCCTATAAGTGAAATTTTTAAGTGCTTGAGATCATACAAATAGAGTAAATATCCCATGCTTCTGATAAAAAGAAAGGTCAAAATAAGTAAAATGAACCAACTAAACAGCACCCCTCATGGGCCAAGCAAGCTGCTATGCTAGACAGTTATACTAACACACTGCATAGTTCAAGATACCTCGCTGCCCTCTTACAGCTAAAAACCGAGTAAGTCATTTTGTAAAATCGTCTCTCTAATGTAACTAAAGACATGGTACTGATTATTACCGTGACTCGATCTTTCAAACCAATGACTTGCTTGCTGTATCATTTGATGAGAAGCCATTCATGACTGGAAACACAGCAAGGGAAACATTAATGATGCTGCTGCTGCTAATATTATAACCACAAACACATATACAGAACTCATAATGTGCTAGAAACTATTTTAAACACTTCTCATATATTAATTCATTTAATCTTTACAGCAACTCTATGAAGTAGATAATATGCTCAACCCTATTTCACAGAGGAGGAAACAATACCAACAACTTGCCCAAAGTCACAGTTTGTTCATGTGGACCTGGGATTCCATCCCAAAGACACTGGCTTCAGATTATCATGCCACAGCACCTCCCAGTCTCTGGCTGTGCCCTCTAATTAGAAAGAAGCATGAAAATAACCGAACACAGCCTGCAGTTTCCAGAGAAAAAGTCCTGGTTTCAATGGAATGTAAAAAATGTAATGACCAGATGGGGAAAAAAAAAAATTGGTTTTGCTGTCTTCACAACATTCAGGGATCTAGGTGAAGGATCTGATGCTAGAAGCCTTGTTGTTCTGTGCCATTAAGGCAGGAAGTACAATTCAAAATTTCAGGAGAGGGGATCCCTGGGTGGCTCAGCGGTTTAGCGCCTGCCTTCAGAGCAGGGCACGATCCTGGAGTCTCGGGATCAAGTCCCACATCGGGCTCCCTGCATGGAGCCTGCTTCTCCCTCTGCCTGTGTCTCTGCCTTTCTTTCTCTCTCATGAATAAATAAATAAAATCCTTTAAAAAAAAAATTTCCGGAGAAAAAGGAAAGTATTTTAACATCTAACAGTATATATGATACAGCTTTTTAATAAAGATGTGTATATTAATTACACAGAAAAATGCCACTGATATATAAATTAAGAAAACAGATGAGAAACAAACCTTTATAAAAGCATATAAAATATGACCCTGGTTCTGCTTAGTTCTGTTAAAAATAAAAACCACATAAACACACAACACACTATTATATGTGCGGGGGTAGGGGGTGGGGCTTATAAATAAACAAGAAGATGGAGAGGCAATAAAGTCAATCCAGGGGCGAGCCAATTTTTTTAATGTTTAAGTTTCTGTAACAATGAATTTTAAGCCATATTTAAAATGCACATGATAGAAAAACCATTAAGGACCAGCAGTCCTTTAAAAGTTTTGCCAGTATAACCTCCGCATTTTATTTTCCCTTTATATTTTTAGATATACTTTCTTTCCAAGTATTTATCGGTTTCATTTAATGTAAATAAATGTGTAACAACGGACAGACAGCTTCAAGAACTAAAATTCACAAGTATTTATATAGGAAACGACTTACAAAGTTTCAGGTCTAGGAAATTCTGTAATTATATAGCCCGGAGTTAGGTCATAAATTAATGATTAAAGGGAAAGCTTTTTATGCAGTAACTACCAATCTGTTTTTTCATTATTTAAACTGCCTATTTCAATCATCTTAATTAAAATGTAGATCTATCAACTCTTTCAATTAAAATTGTTGCAATAACTTTAAAATTAGCTGAGGAAGCTTTCTGACTTGCAAACTTACTAAAACATATTAATTAAGTTCATAATCAGATTTTAAGCATCATGTTTCAAGTCCAGGGATTTCTTTAGCTTTGCAGAGTCATTCCCATGGCAAGCTCTACTAAACCATGTTTTCATGCTTTGTTGAGAAATGATTCCAAGTTCTGATTTCTATGTCAGAATCATTAATATTGTTAATGAGGGCTTTCATGGATAAGCTCTCTTAAAGAGGATCATCCTTGGATATCAAAAGTAATATCTGAATACATATTAATTGGATAAAACTACATACACAAGACAGTCTTTAGAGGCATTAAAGTTCAAAGGATATATTTCACATACCTATGCCAAGGTTTCTAGGAGTTTGTTGTATATGTTAGAAGCTATACACACGTTCAGTGTTGGTTATTTTTTCCACGTTTATTAGATGCACGCTCAGCAAATGCCTTATATATGCCATGTTATTTTCTTTAAGATTTTGAGAGAGAGAGAATGAGTGTGTGCAACAGCGGGGGGGAGGGGGGCAGAGGGAGAATGCCAAGCAGACTCCACACTGGGCATGGAGCCTGATCTGGGGCTCGATCCCAGGACCCTGAAATCATGACCTGGAAACTTAACCAACTGAGCCACCCAGGGCACCCTTGCCATACTATTTAATCCTCACAACTACTCTGTAAGCTCTGTGTTTTCAGAGGTTTCAAGCTGGAAAGTCACTTGTCCAAAGTCATTTATTCACCATCATAAAAGGAATACATTCATCAATGAATTATTTAGTGAATTCCCTAACCAGTTAGCCATCATAGAACTTATATTTAATAACTTGTTTCAGCCTCAAAAGTTTATTAGCAAATTGCCTTAAATTACCCAACTGGTTGCAAAGAAGAAAGAATCCAAAACCAGAGCCCAAACTCCTAAGCACCAAGGTGTTTCCCTCTGCTTTTCTTACTCCTATGGGATAGCAGGGCTGTGATTCACCAGAGAGATGGGACTCTCAAACCTTGGCTCTTTCCTTCTTAGCTTGTGTAGGTGATGTCCATTAATCCATCACTATCAATGAAAAGAAAAAATAACACATAACAGAAGCATTTGGCCATGGAAGAAGGAAGAACAGGACTTAAAAGTATAAACCCCACTAACGGTGGCCCAAACAGATCCCTACACAAAGTTCAAGAATCCCATCTAAGTTCAGGATAAAAAAGGAAAAAGGACATGAAATAGAATCCAACACTGTTCTAGATTCAGTGTATTCAGTATTCTAGAGTTAGTTTACAGTTGGACCTTTGAACAACATGGGTTTCACATGCATAGATCCCCACTTAAACATGGATCTTTTTCGACAAACGCAGTACAGCGCTATAAACGTTATTTTCCCTTCCTTATGATTTTCTTAACATTTTCTTTTCTCTAAGTTACTATAAGAAAACCATATATAATACTGTTAGCACACAAAATATGTGTTAAATTGACTATTTTATCAGCAAAGCTTCTGGTCAACAGTAGGCCATTAGTAGTGAAGTTTGAGGGGAGTCAAGTTATATGCAGATTTTCAACTGCCAGGAAGCTAGAAGGTAGAAGCACTCTTAATCCCCACATTGTTCAGGGGTCGACTGTATTTTTCCCATCATCTTGCTATGTAAAAATTTAGACTGAATTTATATTACATACAACATAATAGGTGGTATATGAGGCACGATGTAATACTGAAGATCACTGTGAAAATATCAAAATTGAGCTGTGAATGTAGTTAGTAACTTTAAAATACTGAGTGGTGGGTGGTAGATCCAGAACTCTAAATGTTAAGCCAGCTATGTAAGTTTTCTATCAGATAAAAACTGGTATTTTAAGGAATACCCCTTTTTGGAAAAATAAATCTTCAGTGACTTTTTAATCTAGTCCCAATATTTAAGTAACGGGTTTTTTTTTTAAACTGTATCCTATAATATCCTCTTCATTAAAAAGGATTTTATATTGCTTATAGTGGCCTGGATCTTGCTAGAAATTAATCTCAAAACTGGCATTACTGATTTACACTTTCTTTAATTCATTCAACAAACAGAGTTCCTACTGTTCGCTAAGCATGGCATAAAGGTGCTAAAGAAACCAAGAGTAGTATAATAAGGTCTTGTGGGAAAGATAGTGAAGTAAAAGAATAATTTATTCCCTAGAACAGTGAAAAGAGGAAGAAAGCACAAGTATTTGAGAAGGGCAACACAATCATTTAACAACTAGCTATTTTAATACTTTCTATTTATTTTATAAATATTTTTTACACAAAAGGAAAATAAATCTTTCCTCAGGTTATGAGTCCCTGCCTGAATTGGATGATGCAACATGTAATCAAGTAATTGAGAAAAAACTGACTGCAATTGAGAAAAAACTGACTGCAACAATTCTATTTGGTAAGCAAAGATAGGGAGAGGAGGTGAACATACACCAAAATGGTGCACTAGAGGGATGAGTAAATTTTTTCTTTGTGTATTTTCTAATTTTTCTACAAGAAATACACATGCACTGCATAAAACTATTGTTTTTAAACCTGCATGGATAAAGGATTAATCCAAAGCGTATTCAACAGAACTGAAGAAATTTCAGCAATGTAAAAGCAACCTTTATAAGTAAAGAGTGACTGACAGGTTTCCATAAGCCTAGTAACAACTGCCCGAAACATTTGTATTGCAAAGTATGTCTTTGCATGAAGAAGACAAGGCACTATTCAGTGATTAAAATGTCAGCTGAAATGACTCAGCCTCATGCCAAACTCCTTCCAGCAGTCCCTTGCTAAAGAAGGAAAGGAATGAGATCCCTCTGCTATGTTCAAGTACTGCACTGGCCACTGTATAAACACAGCTCTTTCCAGAAGAGACCGTTGTCTCCAGAGTCCTAGAATGCACAAGGCTCGTAGAAGAGCAAGTTTGCCTTTTTTCTACGGTTTGTTTAGGCTTCTATAAAACAGATTCTAAACACAGAAAACGGCACCTATTTATTTTTCTTAAAATAAAACCTAAGACCCACAGGCAGTTCAGTCATGCCAAAAGGAAGGTATGTTTTACATGAACTGAACACCAGTCGAAGCAAATACAAATCCCCCCTCCCTTTCCTATCCATTCCAAAGACATCTTTCCTCACTTTTGATCCAAAAAAAAAAAAAAAAAAAAATCTGTATTAAATTCTATTTTAACTACAAAGCAGTATTTAAATTTTTAAAAACTCAAATTATTTTGCAAATTTAAAAGGGTAATTTAGAGGCAATATTCAGCTACTTTAAATATCCACTCTGCTGCCAAACCCATTACGTGTAAGAACTCAGAAACCCGTTATGCCTCAATTTCCTCAAGTAGAAAATGAGGAAAATAGATGTAGCATAAGGACTAAGTGATCAGTATAAAAAATAAATAATTACTACTAATAATCTATTGTGATGCTCAAGAATCTAAAGTGAAGTCAAGATTTAGGAAGACTCTTACCAGAAGTGTAACACCTTAATTCCTAACCTCTGTTCTCACAAGGATGCTACTATTACTCCAGGGAGTTAACTCACTAACAGAAACTACATTATAAAGTAGTGTTTAAAACAGAACTATTAGAATCACTTAGCCACCAGGAGACTAAAACACTCCAAAGTGTTCTGAACTGAATACTGCAGAGGAAAAGTAATTCAGACCACCGTGGCAACATTTTCAATAGACACATAAATAATTTCCATTGATGGTATAAAAAATATGTTACGTGTGCACAGCATGCATCAATGCTGCTCAAATGGCCTCTGAAATCTGTTATTAACTCTCCCCTAAACCCCAATAAAGTACAGTGACTTTTATGAGACACTATAAAGTCCCAATTTCAAATATGGCATGATAGTCCAAAGTAGGAAGAATCACATTAGAAATTCCTGGAGCAAAGAAAGAACATTATGTCCATCTTTGCCCCAGATACCATCTCCTGCCCCACTTATTTTCATCAAATTTTGATCAAATTTCAGCAAGATTCCAATAGTTGCTACAGATCATGAGTTAAAACGAACTAAGTTCAACAAAAAAACGCTGCTAGAATGTACCATGATCTCTAAAAAATTTATTTGAAGCATAAACCTTATACCTACGTGTGTCAGTTATCCCTTAGCCACCCTATGTACAAAACAATTAGGATCACATGGAGATGAGGCATGTCAGATACCTCCTTAACTAAGAACTGGGAAGAAAACCCAAGATCCAGGTAACAGGAGTATGAATCATATGCCTCCCAAGACTTTTCTCAAACTAACAGTAACTTACCTTCTGAACTGCTAAAGACTGTCAATGTTTCTAACTCAAGGTGTTTTATGACCTAGACACATAAAGACTTTTTTTTTTAAACAAAAAGAATGCTTCTGACAGAAAAGAACTGGCTTTTAATGATTTCCTTTATAAGTAGTTAAAAACAGCAATCTCATCCAAGGGTTTTTATCCCAGAGAATAAGAAAGTCTATTACCAAAGGGGAAAATTGGTTTGGCAAACCATCAGAGTTGACAGGAGTGGTAAGAAAAATAGAAGAGCATTTTCCTTCCTTTCTCCTTGGTACTGGCGATAACCTGCTCTCACTGGGGTCCCCAAGAACCAAGCATAAAGCCTGGATGGGGAAACAAAATGAGCAACAGAGTTGTGGCTCAGTAAGACAGTCAGCAGTAGGGGAAAAGAAGGAGCCTCTACCACAAAACTGGAGGAAGACGAGCTGCTGGTCCCCTCCCGGGTTAAGGCAGGGCCACTCCCTTCCCTGGGACAACTGCCCGGTAGCCTGGCCATTCACCTGGGGGCACAGACCATGCACCTGCCTCCCCACCACCTGACACCACCTGGCCCCTGCAGTTCTCACCTCCCTCACCTCCACTTCAGGCCACACAAGCCTGTTCGTATTTCAGGGGCTGTTCTTCCCAAGGAGCAAAAATTGCCCTCAACAGTCTCAGCTCACACTGCCCCCCTAGGAGCTTCCCTGACAACTCAGTTTTAAAGAAGGTCTCATTGACAGCCTACAAAAAACCCTGGATCATCACAATGCCCTGTTTAATTCTCTCCACAGTGCTTCTAAGCTGCGTGTGTGTCTGTGTCTGTCTTCTTCAGCCTGGGTTTATTACTGGTCTCCTCTCTCTAGGAAGAAAGCTCCACAGGCTCCAGAGGGCTGTGTGTGTATGTACACTGCAGAAACCCCAGCACCCATGAGCTGGCAAGTGGGAGGCGGTCGCTAAATGGTCATCAGCAAAAAATAGATAGATAGATAAATAAATAAATAAATAAATAAATAAATAAATAAATAAATAAAATAAACACCAATAAAAAAAATGGCTATCAGCAAGTGAATGAATGAAGGAACTCTTTATCAAGGCCTTTTCCAGTGTCTGAAATCTTACTTCTATGACATACTCCCAAAGCTTCCATTTCAGAGGCTGCTGGTGATTTCTCCAAAGTCCCCATCCTTTGGAGAGCCAAGCAGGATTTGAGTCTGCTTGACACATGGATTCCAGGGCCACTAAGACTTCCCATCCTCTTCTCCATCCCCACATTCTCATTTCCCCACAACCTCCTGCCAGGCTTCTAGCAGAGTCCAATAAACTGGTTCTTCTCCCTAAGATCACAGATCCATCAAGATCATGAGGGCTTGCTGTTTCATTCTCTCTGCTGACCTTCTAGAATTACTAACCCTTTTATAGCAATCAGACAGTACTTCTGAAAATGGTTAAATTCACACAGTAGCACCCCAAATCTTCACTGAAAAAAATTTTAATGCAATTTTAACAAAATATTACATATAAAATTTAATAAAACTGTACTGTCCTGTTGTTTTCAAGAGTTATAGCACAGTAAGATGACTACTTAATTAATTCCACTGAGCTAACACACAGGCATCCTGTAATTCACGTAAGCAAATAATTGAATAAGCAAATTAATAGTTTAGTAAACTAGAGATATATGCTTACCTACTTAAGAAAACAAGCTATAATTTATCATATTTATTTGTATTTAAGAATGCATTTATTCTAGGGGTGCTTGGGTGGCTCAGTCAGCTAAGCATCTGACTGGGGTTCAGGTCATGATCTCAGGGTCCTGAGTCGAGCCCCATATAGGGCTCCCTGCTCAGTGGGCAAGCCTGCTTCTCCCTCTCCCTCTGCCCGCCACCTTGCTTGTGCTCTCTTGCATACACTCTAATAAATAAAATCTTTAAAAAAAAAGAATATATTAAATCTGTAAGAAATTCTTCATTCCATAGAAACTATCTACCCGCTCAATTTGGTCATTATGAACTACAGATATTAGACAATAATAAACTATATCATCTTCTCTTTAAAAAAAAAAACTTTTTTTTAAAAAAGTTTTTAATTACATTTTTTTTAAGTCCATGATGTGGACTGAACCCCCTCCCCAATTATACTCTACCCACCCCGGATGCAGGTTCCACCACATGGTACATATTGGTGCTTTGTGCTTGACACTGAAATGAGTCTGTAAAAAGGCCAGGCACGGCTGTGAGAGGGGAAGGAGAAAGTGCTTTTGCAAATTTCCTGTTGGCTCTCATACAAGACTCACTAGCTACTGTTAACTGTGCTTCTTCCTGAGAAATGTGCCTGCCTTCCACACCTGAACATTCCAACGCACAGAAAGTAGAACTGGCACTTGGCCTCTTTTCAACAGGATGAAATAACTACGAAACTTCTTTATAGGAAACTGTGAAATAATTACCATATACCTTCCAAAGCAATCAATATTCTTTTCAGAAGTCGATGACCATATGTTAATCATTAATTTGGGGTTAACAGGGGATGGAAAAAAAAATCACTTGTCTCTTTACCCCACCAGTTTGAATCCCAGCACACTGAAACATCTTCAGATAAATAATTTAAATAGGGTAACAGAACAAATATGTAACCAATCTAAATTAAAATGGTAACCTCTGGACACTGTAACATATTAAACCTAAGAGGTGCCAGTTTTCATTTACCATTCTGTGTTCAGTTTGGACTAATTGAATATGTCAATCTCTTATTGTTTTTGGCAACTTCTTTTATGTCCAAAATCAAGCCATGAATTTCAGGAATTCAGCAAGCAAGCCCCTTCTGTGCATGAAACACTGTATCTCAGAGGAAGAAAATGAACCAGTGTCCTAATCCCTTGGGAAAAAAATATAAAGTACGTAAGCCGAAGTCTCAAAACCAAAATGACAGAGAAGTAACCAAGCAGCACAGACCCATCTTATCTGGCCTGTGATTCACCTCACCTTTCTTTCACTATAGAAGGGCACTCCAAGGGCATTACCCTTAGATGAAACAAAGCATTCCAAAAAGGCAAAGGCATTCACATGGAGCTCTTTTCACAGGGACAGCAAGAACAAGCCTTACATTTCATGAATGAATAAGCTGTAATGAAGCATTTCTGTGTCCCTAAATAAAATTTCAAATAGCTTATAGTGTGTTGCACTGCAGAGAGCATTAAATGACCATGACAATGAGAAAATTAATAGGAAAGCCAAACTTCCCTATTTTTCAAAGTACAAACATAAAATATATGCAGGCCAAAGATTTTACTTTAAATGAAAAATCTTCATGGGGATGTTCTTAAAATCACAGACTTACAACCAGCCAACAGAGGCCTAGGCCTGCCTGAGGTTGCTTTAGGCTTCTCCTGACTCTTCAGGTAAGGATTATGGGTTCAAAAACAAAACAAAACAAAACAAAACAAAACAAAAACAACTTTTTTTTTTTAAAACGAAAGTTACCTTTTCCTTTGAATACATCTCAGAGGTTCTTTTCTTCAACTTTTGAAGCATTTAGCCAGTAATTTTCAACCTGAATAATGCTTTCTATATATGGAGTTCTGTAATTAACACAGATCTCTGATTTCCATAAAGCCAACCTACATTTGGTTACTTTAAAAAACAGTGAAGATTTTTTGTTAACTTTTACAAGAGACTACTTTATTCCCTCCAGCCTAGGTAAGAAGCACGCACTCCCCAGTAAAAAAAGAACACAAGGGCAGACCCTGTTCTCACACCATAAACACATCTAAGTTCACCTTATGGATTTGTAGACGGGTCCATTTCTAGGCAACCAGGTTGGGGGAATCCGCTGTAAGGAAATCTGCTTCCCCTAGATAAACAGTCTAATTGTAATGTTACAAAAAACTAAAATTAATCAAATCCCTACTCTAAATTCTTTGACTCTCTGACTCACTTTTAACAATCCCTAAAGCTTGAATTCAAATATGTACAGGAAGTAAGCATTGGAAGCATTGGAAAATAAAGCCCTGAAGAGCTGTAATCAACCAACTGTTCCATTAAAACAGACAACCACTGTCTGGTTTAGAAAAATAATGGATTTCTTACTTCCAGATGATTAAAGATGCATCCATTCAGTACGGCAGCCTTTAGAATGAGTCCCCCAAGGCAAGTAAGGCAGAAAGTTTGTGTACCATAATTATTTGTGAATTTTCTTCTCCATCCAGATTCTGAAGAAACCATGTAGAGATTTTTTTTCCTCCTTACTTTCTCCCATCTTTACTAGTAAATTAGACTTTAAAATAGGTTTTATAAGTCACTGCAATTATAAGTATGCAGTATGAAGCAAACAAAACATATTAGTGAATTTCTGAATGAGTACTCTTTTTCTTTCCCAAGGGCTCAATAAAATCACCTCAGTATATTTAAATCAATGTATTAACTTCATAATATCTGGACACATAATTTTAATATTTAATTCTTAGATCCAATGCCTAAATCATCAACTAAAACGTTACCACTTTTTTAAAAAAACTGTTCTCTTTGCCCAATTATGTTTTGAATAAAAACCTGTGTTTTATCTGTGTCATACCCTTTCCTGGGTACTTCACTTGAGTTAATAGCTGTCAAGAATTGCTTGTTGCCTGATAAAAGATCTTTGATAATTTGTTCTGAAATCATCCCATGAATAAGATAATTTGTCTCAATTCAATCACTATGCTGCTGTGTATATATTAGCTATGGACTCAGGTTAGTGAATCAATTTACAAGGACCACTTAGGGAATATAGAGAGAAGAAACTATATTTGTGGTTGTAACAGTAAAATCACTTTTTTAAAAATTACTGAAGTATAGTTGACATGCAATGTTATATATTAGTTTCAGATCTACAACAGTGTTTGACAATTCTAAATATTACTCAATGCTCACCACAGTAAGTGCAGTAACTGTCATCATCCAACATGATAACAATATTACTGACTATATTCCCTGTTCTGTGCTTTTCATCTCCATGACTTTTTAACTGGACATTTGTACCTCTTAACCCCATTTATTATTTGGAATCCCTCACAGCAGCTAAAATTAGAAATTCATACTAAACAGAGTCTTTTATAAACAGTAGCTAACCAAGGGAAATAAAAAGCTTCCATTTTTAGAGGTCTCCCCACAGGACCTTTATCTGGCAGACAGGAAGCACCCATTCTTTTAAAAGTTACAGAAATAAGCCTTAAGAGGTCATTGGAGACAGAAATCCAAAAAAGCTAAGCAAATCAGAATACGGTCTCAAAAAGTTGGCTTATAAAAGAGTAAGAGTTTTCAAACATATAAGCCAGACACAAAACTAACAATCACCATTTCATATCATGACATGTAAGCAGACACAAAACTAATAATCACCATTTCAAATTATGATAGTCCCCTAAATGAAGATTTTTCCACCAATAATACTGGCACCTTTTCAGTTAGTTTTTAAATCCAAACAGTGTCAGCAAGAATGCTGAGATGAATACTCTCAAACTGCTAATGAGACCTTTCTTTCTGGATGAACATGTGGCAATTTGTCTGGTATCAGAAAGCTTTTTAAATGTCTAGTTTCTTTGACCCAGTAATTCTACTTCCTGAAATTTAGGTGAGGGCAAAATAGAAATACATCAACAATTAAAAATGTTAAATGTTCTAAAATTGGGTGTTATTATACATATTACAGTTTATCCCTCTAATGGCATTTCCGTACAATCAAGATTCACATTCTGTAAGAATACTTAAGACTCATAGAAAGCTGTGCATAGGTTACAAAGAAGTCAACAATATATATATGCACTACATATATATATATATATATATATATATATATTTTTTTTTATCCAGTACCTGGAACTATAGAGGGTATGTGTGTGTGTGTGTGAGTGTGTGTGTGTACATACACACAACTTCAATAGTGCTCTAGGCAGTAGAATTTTATGTTTTTTCCTTCTTTCTAAAAAGCCTCCATTTTCCCAGACTTCTACAATGGTAATATATTGTTTTATTTGAAATTAAAGCTCATTTTAAAATGTGGGTTAGGTCTCTGCCAATTTTGCCCAAATAATCAACTCTTCAGAGGAGAAAAAGGAAAAATCAACATTATATAATCATTTTCAAACTCCCCTTCCATGACCTTTAAAAGGACTTCTAAAGCTAACAGACTCCCCAGCAGGAAATAAATCTGCCGCTGAAGGGATGCACCCACCGAGATACGGCAGGATGCACCGTGAGCGGCTTTGGCAACAATTTCCTTCTATTATTCCTTCCCTTCCAAGTCCTTTTCAATTCAAGGAGAAGCCTGAGGAAGTTAATAGGTCCTTAATACGTGCTCTGCGGCCTGAACTGATTCCTGTTCACAAGGTAAGAGCTGAGACCTCCCCCCACCCCCATGGCCCTTTCACACGGGCTTTAGCAAATCCCCTGCCGGGGGCCAGCCCCAGGGCAGCCCAGTCTTCCGCAGGCCAGGCTGTGACCTAATCAATGGGTCCCCAGCAGGACAATCCCTACATTCAATAGTCCTGAAGAAAGGGACAGGGAGTGGGGGAAGAGTTCAGGCTTTACTGAGGAATGCTATTTACCTGTCACAGTGATGGTTCACCCAACAGGGGTTTAAAAAAAAAAAAAAAAAGAAAGAAAAGAAAAGAAAAAAGAAAGAAAAAGAAACCTGTAGGTAGTACTTCAGCAGATTCCTGGCCAGCAGCCAGCACAAAATAAACATATTTACTTAAGCTTCATTCACAACTTGTGATGTGAAACTGTTGAAGCCCAAATGGAAACAGGTAGATCTGGGATATCCCAGGGCAGCAGTAATGGGAACACAGAGTAAACTAGCAGCCTTTGTCCACTTAAATCCCGTGCAAAGTCTCAGGACTAGTCTAAGTAGGGCCAAAAAAGTCATCTCGGTGTGCACATCCAAAATTTACCCAGAAAATTCCAGTATCTAAAAATGTGACTTTTTAATTCCTAAAACAACACTGAAACAACACAAGTTTACATAAGAGGGACTTAATAGAGCCCATAATTCCGAAAAGAATAAAAAATAAGGGTTTTGAATTACTTATGCAGGTTAACAATTTTGTAAACCCACAGGCACTCGTTTGTTAGTGACTAAAGGTGGCTTTCACTTGGAAATGGTAGACCTCACCTAATCAAATATTTTCCAAACTAATTCTGTAAATTTGTCTTAAGACATCATACTTGCAGAGAAAGATTTGCATCTCATAGGTCAAATCAAATTAGAATTTCTCCCAACCCCAAATATGCCTGCAAAAAAGCAATTCTGAGTGGGGCAAACTAAATAACAGATGTTTATCCTGAAAAAAAAAAAAAACGCACTTGAGTCACTCAGAATTTTATAAAAGCTATCACTGGACAATTTTTAATTGAAAACAAAATCCTAATTTGAAATTAACTGTTAAGCTGTTTTCCTACATCCATTAACACAAAACAAGAGAGAGCCCGAGTCAAATGGTTGCAAAATGAGTTTCCATCTAGCTTTGACACTAGTTTAACATCACAAGAATTGCTTTACTGTAATATTTTAAAAGCCATGCCAGGATCTAGGCCATCAGCATCTTTGACAAAGAAATTTTCTGCAACACCAGCATAATGGGTTTTTAACATCCTCACTGAATGCCATTAGAAGAGGGTATCTGACTCCCACACAGCACGGAACTCAGAATGCAGAATGACTTAACCCTTTCCACCTCCCGTAGGCAAGGACACACCAGGACACACCAGCCAGTTGCAAGGGGATAGGCCCTGAAGCCACCACCTCACCTGGGTAACAGCCTTGCTTTGATCCACAAATATGCTTTAAAGTGGCTAAACTCTACACAGATCTCTAAACTGATGCAGTGGTAATGGATGGTGGAAATGGGCCTAACGCAAATTGAAATTTGTTCCTAAATACAAAATACACATGGATTTAAAGATGTCAGGTGGATATCAGAATGTAAAAGATCTCATTAATATTCTTCTATGCTGATTTCATGCTGAAATGACCCTTTCGTCTGCTAGATTAGGAAAAATTTATACACTATTTGTTAAAATATTATATTCTAGGTCAGCACCTCTAACCTTAGGTTTCTTTCTCATGAAATCTACATATCTGTTCTACAACCTCAATTTCACCTCATGTGAGAGTTTTATTTTAATTTTTTTTAAAGATTTACTTACTTCAGAGCACGTGCATGCCAGCACACTTACATGTGCCTGAGTGCAGGGGGAGGGTGGCAGAGGGAGAGAGCGTATCTTCAAGCAGACTCCACACTGAGCATGGAGCCCAATGCAGGGCTCTATCTTATGACCCTGAGATGATGTCCTGAGCCGAAACCAAGAGTTGGATGCTTAACCAATTGAGCCACCTGGGCATACCCCAGGAAAGGAGCTTTATCAGAAACTTGATCGTTTTGATATTTAATTATCACTGAACTCTCTTAGGCAGCGAACAATGAGCATACACTTATGTTTTACTGAGGCCACTTTTTTTTTCACCTCCAAAGATTCTATTTACTTGCTTGTGTTTCTAATGTCTTTGAGGGGGGAAAAAAAAAACCTAATTGGCCCTAACAGAACCCTATAAAAGACAGTGACAAGTTTCCTTTTCCATATACAGGTCAATGTGCTCAATGACATTAATTCCCCCAAAAAGAAACACCAGAATACTTAGTGAATTAGTACAATTAGGAGTTTCTGTTTCAAATTCTGTGATTTCTCTTTTAACTCATCATGCAGCCTTTCTTCCTATTCATTCTGTTGCAAAGTCCCCTAACAATTCTAATACAAGCCAAATTTAAATAATAGTAAGCAGCACTAAGATACATCTTTAAGTTATTTTTAATACACTGCCACTTAAGCTGAAACTCAGCAAAAATATCAGGGATGGGTCAGAAGCCAAAAGATACCAAAGCAACACTCCGGTGTTTCCCTCTCTACTCCTGTTTCTTCCTTCACATCCCCTAAATCATCCACCTCCTTCTCATCCAACGTCCCCCATGTCTTTCTTCCTCTAAGAAAAAGCAATAAATGAACAAAATAATTTGTGACAAATTCATTAGCAAGAAAGGTGGTGCTAATGAGCAAAAATAGCATCTGCAAGCAAAGGGCCACTATGAACAACTCCCTGCTGCTTTTACTCCTCAACCCATCTCTTCCTCTTGCATTAAAATGCTGTTCAAAAACTGAGATTCTCAAATCCCCTCAGGGGCAAGAAACTTAAGTTTTTATTATAGAAACTGAAACAGTGAAAGAACAGAGGACTACTACTGCTTTGGTATCGTTAAACCTCTTGGAATACTCCTGGTTTCTCTTACTTAAAGTTCAGCTTAAGTGGAAACCTATTAAAAATAACTTGAAGAAGCTCTTTAATACCACAAAATGTTTTAACAGTATTAAACATCTGAAGCATATAGCTAACTAAGGTAGAAATTTCTTAAAACACCATGGATATTTTCACAATTTTCAAAAGGCTTTAAATTCTGCACATTTAATATCCAAAAGGAATATCCTCATTAAAGGAAAAAAAAATCAGTGTCTCTGCAGCAGACTAAAAAATGAGCCCAATACTTTGCAACTCCTCCCATCAAGAGGTGCAGCCTATTTTCCTACCTGCTGAATCACCAGACTCAGGTGATAGAATGGGAGAAGTGAGTATGCATAAATTCTGAGCCTAGGCCATGAGATCTAGCTGCTACTCTCTTCCAGCTCTTGAAATCCAGGCTAAGCAGCAGATTGACGACAGACACAGGCCCTAGGAGCCCTGGCCCCAGCCAACATCCAGTCAACTCCCAGAAGCCAAGCCACCAAGCTGAACAGCAACCGATGTAGCGGGATCAAAGGACAGACCCAGAGAGGTCCAGCCCAAATTGCCAACTACTGAACTGTAACCTAAATAAATGGTGGCTGTTTGAAGCCAATACATTTTAGGGCAGTTTATTTCCCAACAAAAGGCTAAATAACACAATTCTCTATTACTTTTTTTTTTTTTTTACAATATTTATCATCAACCCACATACAATAATAAAGTTCCAACTGAGCTTTGGACCGGTCTACACTTAATCCACCACATCTTCTAATCTCCCTTGTCAAATCTAACTGAACCCGGCTCTTGTCTCCCCATTTCTGTAACTCTTCACCTGTTCTCAAGTGCCAAATGGGCCTCCTCGAACAGAACTCTACCAAAATATGCAGAGAAAACTCTCACAAAGGTTTTCAGACCTTCCTTTAATCATCCTAAGGGGTTCTTTATAAATTAGAAAAACAGAATTAACCGAATAAGCAATTGCTGTCTATTGACATGGATGAAAGGTTCACAGAATTAGTCGCCAGGGTAACAAAAGTAGACCATGAACAAGCGAGAGATTTTTTTTAAAAAAAATGTTATTTAGATGCACTCATTTAAGTGAGAAAAGTATTTTTAGTTCTTACATAATTTATTCTCCTTCAAATAGTCTCATCATTGGATTCCCCTTAATTCAACGAGGCTTTAAAAGAAGGGTTGCTTATCAGTAAATAGCACCCCATCTACAGAAACAACCAAAGATCTACAAAACACTCAAATAGCTTTTTAAAAGGTTACATCTATATGTGTTCAATTTAATCCAGGAAAAGGACAGTTTCAAAGACTCTGAATCTCTAGAAGTAATTACTTCTTTGAAACTTTAGGAAATTCATCAATAATGATAACTAACAAAAATAGATGCTACTAATCTGAAAGTCTTTCAAAAGTTCAAAAATTTGCCACATAGTGTACAACGTAAATGGATATTCATCTTTTAGACTTAAAACAGAAGTGTTTTTCAACCCAGAGAATGCTAGAGGCAACAGTGCCATTTTACAGGTCAAGACAACAGCAACACATCATCTTGTATTATGCACCTGCAAAGTCACAGATTTTAAGATTTCTAAGATTTCTAATTCTAGGCTCTGGTATTCAATCTGACATATTAAGTTGCTTCTCCAGAGGACAAAATATAAACAAAAGGAAACTGCATTGCTATTGAAGTTTTGTTAAGGATGTTGTTCTAATTTTCCTGTTTTTAGCTATTTCAGAGGTAAGGGGAAAGAGGGCTTTTAAATGAAAGAGCAGTTTTATCTGCATTAAAAGGACAAGCAGACCTATTGCATGTATGACACTTCCACTGGATACAGAAAGGAATTCTAATTGGGAATAGAGAACAAATTTTAAAGGTCTTTCCCAGTAATAGTTTCTAAGGAACTGGGTTTCCTTTTAATATTCTATAATAGTCTAACTCACTTCCAAATCATATTCATCCATCAAGTGCCTGATGGGTGCCTTCCATGTGCGAGGTACAGTTCCAGGCAGTAGCAACTCAGGACTGAACAAGGCAAAGTCCCCACCTCTGCACGTAAGGCTTACAATGCAGAAGAAAAATGACAAAAGCAGATTTTTAATATGTTAAAAAAATCACTCTTGGCATATACTATATGTAAAATGCCATTTAAAAAATCATGAACCTTAAATTATAAAACTTTATAGTCTCTAGACGTGATGATCCTTAGTTTGACTTCTTTCTAAAATCAACAGCGCTGAGCTAATTAAAGCCAAACATGGGTATTATTCTTATTCATGCTTTCCTAATCAGCTTTCATCTTCTACAGGAGGCTAACACACTATTAAGAAAAAAATACTTCTGTTAAAAAAAAAAAGGTTTAGATCAACCCTTTAAAAGTAACTGACTTCCATTCTGATGCTTCAGCCAACAAACTAACTCACAATTTACATAGCAAATTCATCTTTCTTCCATTAAAAATGTAAACACCTTCAGCTGAGCAACAGATCAAAAGAACAACATTATGTGACAAACATTTACTGGGTTTATCAAAAGAAGAACATCACGGAGTAAGTGTTTACTAAATACCAGCTGTGTGCCAAGCACTGTCAGAAGACAAAGATGTCTGAGACTGCCTGATGTCAAGCAGCTTTAAGTAAAGATGCAAATAAAAATATTATGAACTGGAAGCAAAGGAATTTTAGAGAAACTTTTACCTAAGAATTTATGGTGGGATTGCTTTAAAAATATTTTAAAGCTAACCCAACTTTAAGATTTTATTTCTTTATTCATGAGAGACACAGAGAGGCAGAGACATAAGCAGAGGGAGAAGCAGGATACCAGGACCCAGGACCCCAGGAACATGACCTGAGCTGAGGGCAGGGCAGACACTCAACCACTGAGCCACCCAGGCGTCCCAAGTTAACCCAACGTTACAGTCACTTTCCAAAAAACTGTTTCTGCTTTCAACTAACAGAATGTCCTCAACTTATGTTAAAGAAAACATTACTTCATGAAAGATTCCAAAATTACTGTTTACAAAAAGTCATCTCCAGGGGTCAAAAAACAGACTGACTTGAAGTGATAGGAGTATCAATGTCCATAAATCACAGATGAGAACATTTTGTCACACACATATTTGTTCCGTCTGTCACTGTAAAGCTGTTTTTTGTTGTTGTTTTGTTTTGTTTGTTTTTTGTAAAGCTGCTTAATGCTCCTTTTAGATGGCAGGAGAAAACTCTTTATTATAAGAAGAGCCACCATTAACAAGTCATTATTTTTCAAATTTTTCCTTTTGTATGGAATAAGGGACTATTTACAAAACTAAAATAGGCCAATTAAATCCCAAATGCTCTGATTTTTAAGTCCATTTAAGTAAAAAGACACTCTGTTAAGAAAGTTAACTTTATTATTAGAAGTCTAACAGGTCATTTTATCTTAATAAATAAAGGCACACAGGCTGAGCAACAGAGGGTCTCCATGGTAAACTAGCCACACAGGAGATCAGATCCTGGCCTAGAGGGTGGCTTACCTTAAAAATGGATATACTGGGCAGCCTGGGTGGCTCAGCGGTTTAGCACCACCTTCAGTCCAGGATGTGATCCTGGAGACCCTGGATCGAGTCCCCTGTCAGGCTCCTTGCAGGGAGCCTGCTCACCCTCTGCCTGTGTCTCTGCCTCTCTCTGTGTCTCTCATGAATAAATAAATAAATAATCTTTAAAAAAAAAAAAGATATACTGAGTATTATGTGTATTGTAATTATTTTAATTGTCTTGTACACTTACATGAGACAGGGCTATCTGATGATACAGGCTTGTAAAAAACTATTCTAAAGGCTACGGTATCACTTGTAAAGAGTCTTGAATGACAGACTGTCTTGAATCATTTTAAGCACACACACAAGTACACAGAAAAGTGGTTGCCATGTGTCTATTGTAAAGGTTGATCTACCTCACCTATAAAATAGAAATGACACCTACTGTGTAATAAGCACATTTTAGACTAAGTGGCATGAAGTGTATATAAAAATAGGCTCAGGCTATTGAGCATCTTTCAAATGCATGTCACTACCACTGTCACCGTCGTCATCATCATCAGTATCATCTTCCTCCTTGCTATCTGGTCCTCCTTTATGAGAACTCCTGAGGACTGGCAGCCCTGGAAGCTCTAGAATAGAGATCCAAGGACATGGAGGTTTAGCTTTTCACAAGCCACCTGCTATTACAACCAAACTGCAAGTCTCTGAAGACAAAATATACAGCTTTCAACAGATTCTCCAAAGTTTCTGTAATGCTAGAACTATTAAGAACCATTGTCTGGAAGTCTAGAAAGAGACAGGTGGTGGAGGAAAGGTTTCTCTCCATCTTATGACTACCATTATTGATACAGTAGTACCATCAGTTTGTTGAGTAAACAAGCGCTCTGCACTGCCCTGCCTGCCTCGGTGCTAGGGAGAGGCTAGAGGAGTTACTCTGTACTCTGTCCTTTAGTTCTAGAAGACAGACAAGAAAGAGAGAATACCTGACTTGTGACAGAAGAGCATTTGCAAAGTGCCACGAGAGCAAAGACTACCTGTTTCAAGAGAGGCAATAATGGCTTGTTAGGCCAACCTAACCAGTATTCATCAAGCGCCTTTTATAGGAGTCTGGTGGTTAAAGACTTAGCATCTACCCACACAAGAAGCAGATGATTTAGAGGAAAAAGGACAAATAAACATTCATACCAGAGTGATACACTAATACTAAAAGAAAGTACACACGAGAAAAGAAGAAGAATGAGCTCCATAAGGAGGACAAGGCTCGTCAGGAGATTTACTCCGCAGAGTTAGGGTTAGTAAGAGCCGATCAAGGGATCAATGTGTCCCCCAAAGGCTGGGAGATAGGACACAATGGGGCAGAGCAGGGTGGAGGGCCTGGCTCCATTTGGCTAAAGCACAGGGGATGAATGGGAGCCAAGGAAGGAGAGAGCACACACAAGGGGGAGGGGGAGGAAAGTCTCCGAGGCCACAACACCCTGTGTTAAAAAGCTAGGGCTTTCTGTACGGGAGACGCCAAAGGGTTTTAATAAAGATCCGATGATAGATGAACACCTCTGCTTCAAGCTTCATGTCTGTATGACCACAATACCCTCAAAGCACCACACTTCAAACCACATCAATCTCCATTACACCACGTAAACACCCACACACACGATTTCAAAATTCAATGGCACAAGGTCAATATGTACCATAATCCCCATCACTGGTCATATCTTTAGAATTTAATACAGGCCCTACATGAACACAGCATATTACCATCCAATTTTACTCATGAATTATTGGGAAGATCTGGGGAGACAACTTAGGAAAAGAGCTTAAAATAGGGCTGTACATAGTAAGCATTCAATTAATGTGACCTACATTTACACAGGGATGGTGATAAGGGCAAAAAAAAAAGCTCACTGGTGGTAAAAATATGGTTAAATAACCACAAACTAGAAAGAAATCTTCTGAAACCATGGAAATTGCTGGGTAACTTTTATCAAAAAAGGAAAAAATTAATTAGGCTGAAACTAAAAAGATTACATTTAGTACCTCTCTTGGCATGTGAATCCTGAACTCTCTTCTGGGCCACCTGGATGCCTCAGTGGTTGAGTGTCTGCCTCTGGCTCAGGGTGTGATCCTGGGGTCCTGTGACTGAGTCCCACTTCGGGCTCCCTGCGTGGAGCCTGCTTCTCCCTCTGCCTAAGTCTCTGCCTCTCTGTGTCTTTCATGAATAAATAAATAAAATCTTAAAAAAAATAAAATAAAAAGACTCTCTTCCAACAGGTCAGCTCCCTCAGCCACGTGGAGGCCTAACAATGTAACAGGTTCCAGACCATTATCAGATATTCTGGAGATGTCACTGTTTAACTAGCAAGGCAACTTCACTGCTAAGTCTGACCCTGGAAGTGCATATGTGAATAGTTTCCTAGACTGTCACTGCTGTTACATGGGGTAACTGCCAATTCGACAAGTACAAGCATGTGCCCTCGAAAAGGAAGCTCTCCAAGCCCATTTATTCCTAGTAACAAAGACATGAAAAGACTGTGCTTCGAAGCATTATGTCTTGGGCAGCATGCACTATTTTTAACCAACATGGCTTGATTTTTTTTTTAAAAAGTGCCATTAAGGTAACTGCAAAGTGTACAAAATAAAATCTAATAGATAATGAAACCTTGACAAATACAGCCTTATGAATTAAAATAATCCAGAGTCAAAACAAAAGGGGAAAAATGGCAAAAAAAAAAAAAAAATTCCAACAATAGACAAACACCCAAAGGTTTAGAATCTACTCAATTTTCATTATTGGGCAATGCAGACAATATGCTGGGGGGGGAGGGGCATACCAAGCCAGATATTAACTGAGCATTAAATCTCTATCCACAGAGGCTATTCATCAAGTAATGGACACTCAAGTCTTAAAGGAGTCTTGGAACATAAAAATGGTTCCTTGCCAAGAGGGCTGAGAAGAACAAGTTCACTGGCACAAACCAGATGGCCAGGGAGGACAGATGCTGAAGCCAAGACCTCAGTAGGAGGACACTGCCAGAGACGAGGACTACAGGGAACGTGATACAGTGGGAAGGGGGTGGGGGGAGCTGTACATTAACTTCAGCTATTCAGCGGGTTAAAATTGGTTTTAAAGGTTAGCCAGGACCCAAACAACCACCTAAAACATGGTTTTGATGAGAAAAGGTTCCAATTAACATCCTGTACTGTTCACAGAGGCAGCATTATTTATAAGAAGATTAGACCTTCACAACTGCAAACAGGTGAGACACTAGTCCATCTCCACTAGACAGTGAGACCCTCTGTACTCAGCATGAGTCCCTCACTACCGATCACTTCATTGGAATAATCTTAAATTGCTTAAACACCACCCTATGTATTTCTAAAATTCTGTTCATGTCAACATGCTAAAGACCAACATGCCACCTTGAGAGGAAATGATGGAAGAAGACTGTTAGATCCAATACTATCTGGGATTCAGGTCTCCAGCCCAGCTCAGCTCAACCCAGTTCAGGATCCCACTCAACTAGTAGTTTTCAGGGGCGCCTGCATGGCTTAGTCAGTTAAGTGTCTGCCTTCAGCTCAGGTCAAGATCGTGGGGTCCAGCGATCAAGCCCCGCATCCAGCACCCTGTCCTTCTACCTTCCTCTCCCACTTGTGTTCTACTCTCTTAAATAAATAAATAAATAAATCTTCAACTAGTTGTTTTCAAATAGGCTTCCTTAGAGCATCTCTAGAACACTCTACAAAGAGTGAGAGGCAGTGAAATGTAGCCTTGACATGCACAGTCCTGCTGGTTCTGCCAACTGGTATCCAAGAGGTCTTAGGCAAGTGACTTAGCTTCTCTGTGAACTGCCCTCATCAGCAACATGGAATTGTATCTATCTTGTAGTCATGACAATTAAATAAATTAACATATACAGGGTGTTTAGAACAACACCTGGTAGTAATAGTAAGTGTCTGTGGTTCATTTTACTGACATCTTTCATCATTATTATCATAATCACTGAAAGCACACGGCCAAAGGGAGCATATTCGAAGTTGTTTTTTCTACTCCAACCCATCCAGATTCTGGCCCTCACCAACATTTAGGATTACATAAAGGCACTGCAAAGCTTCACCGCATTCTGCTTCACAGCATCATACCACCTGTATGTCAGCCTTTAGAGATTTACAACCCAACTCCTCCCCACAAGTATTCAATCAGGACTCAGAGCATTAACTTGTTAAATACCATACAAATAACTAAAGACAAGCGGATCCTGTTTTCTCTGAAAACAAAATGAACTTCCTTAGGATTCCTCATTAGACTCTATTTGCACCTTGACATCCTCCAACTTCAGAGGAGGATCCTGTCCCCAGCAGAAATTACCAGGCCCTCCCTGCCTGGACTAGGATCCTCACACGCACAAAAGAGCAAATTTTTACTCCTAAACAAAGCAATGGCACATTATCAGAATACAATTTCTGCCAAGCCCTGATTTCCTATCTCACTGTGGCTAAGAAATTGGGGTCTTTTCTGCTCAATGTTCCTAGGAAGAGAACAGAGAGTAAGAATACCACAGCAGCTGCGGCCACACAAGGCAGGAGATGCCAACACAGAAGCCCTCTCACCAACAAATCTGTGAACTCCCTGAGTCTCTGTTCAAGCCCCTGCTGCCAGGAGTCCTCGGCCCAGCTCCAGAAGCTCCAGAAGAGGTAATGGGTCCCCGCACAGCACACCACACTCCTCAGGACGGCCCAGCTTTCAGCCACTCTCAGACTTTTTGGTCCTAACAGAGGCCATGAATATACGGTCCCTGGCATTCTACTTCCTGTCAGGACAACAGGCCCCAGGAAGAAAACATAGGTCCCTGGTTGTATGCGTAAGATCCTACTTTAAGTTGGGAGAGAAAGTTTTTTTTTTTTTTAAACTTAAGTAATTAAGATAATAATTAAAATATTCAGACTTCCACCAAATCTGAAAGGAGCCCCAGAAACATTTTCCCTTTTGCTGAGGTCAACAGTAAGGCTAACCTGGCCTGGAATGCCCTTCTAGTCCCACTACACAAATCCATTCATTCTGTGCCCCCTAATGAAGGAGAGCCGGGAGCTAGTCTCCAAACGGGTAATCCAGAAACCGTGCAATACCACTCCCTCATGATGTGAATGCAACCATGATCTCTTAAGAGAAAGGTCCCATATTTCACGAATGATGATTTATCTTGTTGCAGCAGCTGTACTTCCATATTAATTCTTTGCAAGTCTTTTCACCGAAATGTAAATTTTAATTCTGAAACCACAGCTGGGATTCTAAGGGCAACACAGAATTAGTAAGTTTAGAAATTTGCTCTTATCTTAATGAAAAACATGGTCTCCCCAAATAAGTAGATGTGGAAGAGGGAAACACTTACTGGGTTGCATTATACTAACAGCCAAAAACTGAACCAAAGTACTCTAGTCGGAAGGGAAAACATACTTAATGGCATCCTACTCCAGGACATATACATCAGGGGAATAAGGCCTCAACTATCAGCAGTTTAAAAAAAAAAAAAAAAAAAAAAAGATCTTTCGGCTAAGCATTTTTCTAGGCAGTTCCTTAAAGACTAACAAGAAGCTGCACCTTTTTACTGATGCCCAAGTAATAATTAACTTGCATGTGTACCTATCAGCCAAGAACACGAAGCTGACTTTATTCCATAAATCTGGGAGAGAGATACTCCAGATTCTATTCTGCTCAACGTTGAAGATTATAACAAAGCTGGTTGGGCACTTATTTGCAGTGAGAATGAGGGTAAACGCTGAGAAGTATAAAGTCAGACAAATGAAAAATCTAAATGTGACATTACACACGCTTCGGAGATCCTCTACTAACATATTGTTAAATCTGCTTTATGACCTTCTTGGTAGATTTTTCAGGAGACAAAAGGAGGGGGGTGGTAATTTTAATCAGAGCCCTAGAGATCAGCTCCCTAACAAGACCTATTTCCCAAATTGTTTCACGGAACCTCCAAACCTGAAGTGGACAATCACGTGGGCGTGGATTTGTCAGAACAGTTCATCAAAACCCAGAGGCCTCTCCAGGAAAAGCATGTGACACAGTGAGAGATTATCAGAGGAGTCAAATGACAATCACCCCCACGCTGCAATCCCATGTTACCTCCCTGCAAAGCCAATTAGCAAAATATGTACAAAATGCAGAGCTAACAGGACTGTACATTTGGCTGCGTATTTTAGGTAGTTCATAGAATTTCTGTTTCAAAAAAAAAAACTAAAAAACTACTTTTCAGGGGATGTTTCACATGTAAGTAGACTTTTTTTTAAAGAAATAGAGCATAAAAATAGTAAGAACAAATTCAGATTCCTGATTATATTGTTCTATGAAAAGAACACAAATGATACACATATTTGACAATGCTGAAATAGATAAAAGACCCCCAAAACTTGTTATTCAACCAACACTATAGTTTAAAGTTAAGTCAAAAGCAAGACACGAACAATTAAGCGGACAGGTTCTTGATCCTACACCAGCCCTTGTCACTAGAAGACAAAGTAACAGCACAGAAGAAATGGGCAATGAACAGCATATGAAGTTCCAGGAAGATGCTATTAAGCCAGACCCAAGCCAGGCCATCTCCAGCCCACGCTGACTTTCAGTGTCAGGTCCTAGGGGGTCCCCACCTGTGTTCCTGAAAGCCCCCTACTTTTCTTCATCGGACAGGCACCTCTCCACATTTTCAACCTCCACTAGGAATTAGTTAGACAAGCCCCAAAAAAGAACATACCTAATTTTAGTATTTCTACTGCACAAAACATATTGACTTTTCCTGAAGGAATTCTACACTGTGATGCCAACTGTCTTGCCAAGAATCTCTAAAATAACCCGGGCTGATAATTCTAAAATAAGTAGAGATGATAATTCTACTGCCAAAAACATCTTATAACGTATATAGGCCAATGTGTAAATACTATTGTATCACTATTGTATCAATTCCAAAAAACACATAACCATTAATCTACGGTATATTAAGTATTTTTTTTCTGTCAAGCCAAAGACTGCAACAGATGATCGAGAAATTTCCGACTTTTCACCTTCATATGTCAGTATTTAGGGAGACACACACCAGTTTCTTACACACTTAACAACCCTGCAGCCCAGTCTCATTTCACCCCACAGTCCCCACTAAGTTACCAGGAGAAAACTCTGGCCTTGCCATTGAGCTCTGAAAACTACTACAGGTTTCAGAACACGGCCTTGTTTGGTCGGTTGCCTTACTATCCTGCTAGTAAGAATATCCCAGTCTCTTAAATTTATAGACAAAAAAATACTTATTTCTAAGTGAGTCTTTGAAAAGCAACAATAGGGACGCCTGGGTGGCTTGGTCAGTTAAGCGGTTGGCTCTTGGCTTCAGCTGAGGTGATGAGATCAAGCCCCACATCAGCCTCCATGTTGAGCATGAAGCCTGCTTGACGTTCTCTCTCTCCCTCACCCTCTACCCTTCCCCTGCTCACGTGTGTGCACACACACTCTAAAAAATAATACATACATAAAAAGCAACAATAAAGGGACACCTGGGTGGCTCAGTGGTTGAGCATCTGCCTTTGACTCAGGGCAAGATCCCAGGGTCCTGGGATAGAATCTCACAACAGGTTCCCTGCAGGGCACCTGTTTCTCCCTCTGCCTATATATCTGCCTCTTTCTCTGTGCGTCTCATGAATAAACAAAATCTTAAAAAAAAAAAGCAACAATAAAAATACTTTTCCCACTTGAAAGAAAAACCCAAAAGGCACTGCTCATATAATTAAGTCATCAGGTAATGTAAAATAAGATTGTGGTCCTATTTTTGTCTCAACTTTAACTTGTACCAATTCTTTCTAGGCTTTCAAGAGCTACTTCAGAAAAGGGGGGGGGGGGGAGTAGGAATAATTATTCTTAGGAAATTCATAAACATATGCATTGTTTCAGCTGCAGTTCTTAAATTTGGGGCATTCTTCTACGTTGATGTTGTACCTGAAAATTCAAATTAATATTGGAGAGGAGGACAAAATATTTATATATTCTACTCTTCAGATGAGCGACTATAAGAAAATAGTGTGACCAACAGAAGCCAGTAAACTATTACTTAAATATCTGGCTATAAAACCCACCTGCATCCCCAGGGGTGTGCACCTAATCACAGCTGGTCCACCCGAGACCCACCCTGAGCACCAACCCTAGTCGTGTCCCCACCATGCAGTCCCATTCCCGCTCCAATGAGATGCAAGAAAGGGATGGTGAACCGGGAGAAATTCGCCAAACTGCAAGCACAGGTGCATGCTGGTGAGAAAGGAAATGCTCGCCCAGAGGTGGTTCATAAAACAGCTACAGCAGATGATAAAAAAAAACTTCCGCTCTGCTTGAAGTTGGAGGGGTAAACAGTATCTCTGCTACTAAAGAACTATGTTCACAAACCAAGGAACGGGGGGGATCTGCTTTGGCAACGCTGAAGCACAGGCATCCCTGGCCGTGAACACTTCCGCCATTCCAGACCATACTGACGCCGCCCAGCATCTTAAAGCAACTGGGTGCCCACAGTCTGACCAGTTCAGGACAACTGGCGGAAGCTCTGCCCACACAACCTGTGGACAGCAAGTACTACCTGCTACTGGAGACCAGGATGATGGTGATGCTCTGGATCTCTTGGAGAATTCAGAACAAGCAAAGTAAAATGGGTCAACTTCTAAAGAAGACAGAACCTGAAGAAGTTACTGGCAACTGTTATATTATACTAGCACTTCCTTTTCAAAATGTTGTTCAGGGATCCGATAAAATCTAGAGCTCTTAAGATTTTTAAGCCCAAACTCCTTGGACATGGTTTTCAGTTTTTGCTCAGACACAATTCATTCTTTGCAGCTAATTAAGCTGAAGAAGCCTGGTAATAAAGTTTGGAGCAAGGTTAATAAAGTTCTCTACCTAGTATATGGTTTTATTTTTTATGGCACGGACAATGTACACAGAAAGCAAAGTTATTTTATAGAAAGCTAATCGTGACATGTCATATGGCTGATAATCTGATGAAATCTGATTAAAGATTTTAAATAGCAGTAAAATGTAAAAAAATAAAAAAATAAACAGAAATCTGGTATTGGGATACCTGGGTGGCTCAGCAGTTGAGCATCTGCCTCCGGCTCAGGGCGTGATCCCAGGTCTGGGGATCAGGTCCCACATGGGGCTCCCTGTGCGGAGCCCGCTTCTTCCCTCTTCCTGTGTGTCTCTGCTTCTCTGTGTCTCTCATGAATAAATAAAATTTTTTAAAAAAGAAATATGGTATTTTATACATTAATTATACTGAAATTAAAAAATAAAGACAAATAAGTATCTAGAAACTTAAAAAAAGAATTAAAAAATAAAACCTGGTATTTTAGATGAAAGGTATAAAAAAAAAAAACAAAGGTATATAATCCATTGATACTTCTATATACCATGCTACTGGTATATAACTCATTAGAAAAAAAATTCCATGAATAAACAAAAGTACATTAAAAATATTACAGCCTCTAAAATGACTCATTTCTAGGATAATAATGTTTCTTGTACTTTATGCATGTTAGATATACACATGGTTGGTGGGGTGGGTATTAACTAAAGAATTTATTTGTGGGATTACTGAATATAAACTTAAAAAGTTTCAACGTATTAAGAAAAGCATCTTTTTTTAGAATGGATATAGTCATAAAGGAAATACCAATGAGATTAATAAACTGAACTCTATCTATGGCAGTTAATCTAGCACTGTGATTACTACCCACAGTTTCCTTCTTTTCCACCACCATTCTCAGAAGGCAGGACATTCAAACCCAAACTAATCATTAATTTACTCAATCATCCAACATTTAATGAGCAGCTTCTATATGCCTGGTACCTGCTTGCTAGGGCTGAGTAAACACATGAGCTAAAAGCCTGTCCTGAAACGTGGTTTGGGGCTGAATTGGCTCCCCCAAAATTCATGCGTTCAGGTCCCAAACATCTCTATCTCAGAACATGATGTAGATAAGAACTTAAAAGAGAGAAATAAAATGAGCTCATTAGGGTGGTCCCTAATCCAACAGGACTGTTGTCCTTTTGAGAAGAGATGAGGACACACACATACACAGGGACGATGGTGTGAAGACACAGGGAGAAGACAAACCAAGGAGAAAAGGCTCAGAGAAAACCATGCCAACACTTCCAGCCTCCAGAACTGTGAGAAGAGCAATGTCTGTGGTTGAAGCCACCCGGTCTGTGGGGAGGAGACTGACACAGAACTGTAATATCCATGAAAAGCAGCTAAATTAGAGATGTGCAGGAGGTGCGAAACAATACACACTCTGGCATAAACCGGCTGTCTTGGGTGTTCTGGCTTCCAGGTGGAAGAGAATCCTAACAAAGCATTCCTACCACTTCCAAGACATGAACAGACCCTACCGCATGCTGGGCAGCTCTGTCAGGTTCTTTCACTTTACCTCGCATTCATCCTGCAGCCATTCTGAGCGTCCCCATCTGACCCAGGAAGTCGGTTTCCATAAGATAATTAACCTGTCAAGATCACCCCACGAGCAACCGAAAGAGCCAAGTCCCTTCAACACTGCTCTACCCTACATCTGCCTCTCAACGAAACCTGGAGGGGCTCCCACGGAAAGCAGCCCACACCCGGGAAGGTTTAGCAGAGGGTCCTCTCTGTGCACTGCATCATCTCGCAGGTGTTCAATAACCTCTGCAAGGCACGCCAGGTAGTGGTGGGGGCTGTTCTAAGTCTTGCAAACACACTAGCTTGAAAAGCTCTGGAATGCTTTCTCAAAGTTACAGCAAAACCACAGTGATGCTTCTGATAATATAGAGCACAAACTTAAAAGATCAGTATCACTGGTGACGATTTCAACTTCCTCCAGTGTGTGTGTGTGTTTTTTTTAAACCCATTTTATCCCAAGTCATTCAAGTTCCTCTGGTTCCAAACTCACTGCTTACAGCACACAGAGCCACCTGGAAAAGCAGAAAAAGCATGCCTGTGCACTTCCACGTTGAGCCCGGACAGAGGCCGAAAGGCAACAGTAAAGCAGCTAGCGCCAGGCAGACGTTCACTTTAGGAAAACCAGAGTAATAAGAATATATTTACCGGTTTCTTCATCTATTTTGAAAACACCAACCCCGGAACCATCTCTAATGGAATAGCGGATCTCCCCGTCTCTTCCTGTGTCCTCATCACGAGCAGATACTGTCATTACCGAGGAACCAACTGGGACATCTTCTTTCACTACACCCTTTTCCACGAAGCTGGAAAACACTGGTGGGTGTAAGTTCTCATTCACGTCAATGACCTCAACTTCCACATAGCAAGTGGAAGACAGAGAAACCGGCTTCCCTTTGTCTTTGGCCCTCACGGTGAGATTATACACTTGCTTCTTCTCAAAGTCCAAATGCTGCACAATTCTGACGGCTCCACTGAGTTTATCCACATCAAAGTGTCCTTCTCCGTGGTCCAGAAGACTGTACCTCACTTGGCTAGACTGACCTAAGTCAGGATCATAGGCCTCCAACCACATGATTATGGTTCCTTCTGGAAGGTCCTCCCGAACTTTCACACGGTAATTAGGTGGAATGAATCTAGGTGGGTTGTCATTAACATCCTCCAATGATACTTTCAAAAGCACAGTGGAAAGCAACTGGGGCTCTTCTCTGGCTTGATCCCTGGCCTCAATCTTTAAGTAATGCACCTGCTGTACTTCTCGATCCAAAGGGTACACGATTTTAACAACGCCGGTCATGCTGTCAATGGAAAATTTATCTGTGTCTGTAAGAATAGAGTAGGTCACGTGTCCATTTGGCCCTAAATCTTTATCTGTGGCTTCGACCTGGATGATTTCACTATTAATCTCTTTGTCTTCGCTCACTTCCACAAAATAGCTCTCCTGTAAAAACTCCGGGGGATTATCATTGGCATCCAGAACTCTGATGTCTATGAGACGCCAAGCGGCCTTCTGTGGTATACCAAGGTCAGACACTGTAATGTTCAGGGTGTACTTGTCCGTCGTTTCACGGTCAAGCGGCGATAAGATTTTTAGCATTCCAGTTTCCATGTCAATAATGAAGCAACTATCCTCATTTCCTCCAGAAATAGCATAGACCAGTTTTCCATTGAAGCCAGTGTCAAGGTCAGTGGCATTCAGGACAATTATGTTGGAACCCACTGGATGGTTTTCCTTTACCTCGATGCCAGTTGGAAGGGAACTTCTGAACTGTGGAGTGTGCGCATTGACCGAGTGGGAATCAAAGAAAACATCCTCGACCTCTCCCTGACTGTGTAACTTATTGGCCTGCAGGAGCTTCTCCGCCAGCATTTTGGCAACGCCAGTCTCTTCACACTGCAAGTGGACTGGCTTGCGGCTGGCGGCCACCGTGAGGTTGATGTATAACGGCGTGGCAAAATTCTCTCCATCTGTAGCTGTGATTCTCAGGCTGTGAAAGGACACCCTGGTCCCCAAGCCTTCCAGGAGCGACTGCTTCAGGGACAGCACCCCAGAGTTGGGGTTTAAGCTAAACAGATCCAGTTCATTTCCAGCTTCAATCTGGTATCGGACCAACTGAAGTTCATCGGCATCGATGGCAGAAACGGTAGTTATTTGCTCCCCCACACCTAGATCCCTGGGAATCGTTCCCTCACAGTTGATTTTCTCAAACAAGGGCGTGTTGTCATTCAAGTTATTGAGGGTCACTGTGGCAAGGACTTCGACTTCCCGGCGGTACGGCAAGCCCCAGTCGGATGCCCGGATCCTCAGAGTATAAACTCGAGGCATGAGCTCATAGTCCAAGTTTTCTGAAGTACTCACAGCACCGGTGAAATGGTCAATGACGAATGGCACGTGATTTAAATTGGCAATACTGTAAGTCACATACCCGTTCTCCCCCTCATCGGGGTCTACGGCACTCACACTCATGACAGCCGTACCAATGGGCACATTCTCATCAAAAGAGGCTTTGTAAGCGGTCTGGGTAAATTCAGGGGGATTGCTATTTGCACTTAAGACTTTAACCAAGACTCTGGTGGAGGCTCTTCTGTCACTGGTTGTCACTTCCAACTCAAAATGGGACGCCTGCTGTCTTTTAACTGGTTCTAAAATGGAAATGAGACCGGTGTTGTGATTTAAACCAAATTTAGCTTTTCCAGGTGTACTTTTAAAAACATACCTCAGATGAGAATAACTGGGTGTGGCCTTCACCATGACCACGGGTGTATGAGAAGGAGCAAATTCACTGATTTCCACTCTATAAACATCCTTTTCAAACTTGACCGGGCCGGCTTTGAACTGTGGAGAAGCCACATGAATTACTTTTACAGAAGAGAACTGGGGAGGAGTTCCTTTGTCTTTAGCCTGCAGTGTCAGATTGTAGCCAAAAGGATGACTGTCCCAATCAACGCCGCCAACTGCTTTGACTTTATATTCTTTACTCCCCGGAGAGGACCTCACCGTTTTAAACTGCTGAAGGAGGTCACCGGCCACAATGGTTAAGGAAGCTATTTCCCCATTGGGACCCTGATCGCAGTCATCCACTGTTACGATTGCGTACGTTGGGTCCTTGTCCAGTTCTGATGGTGACAACGTCACGGCTGTTATCACGGGAGCACATCCGTTGGCCTGTTCCACATGAACGGTCAGCTTGGCCATGCTGCTGATACCACTGCTACCATACAATTTCATCCCACGGTCCACAGCCAGAATTTCCATTTCATAGAGCTTGGTCTCTGCGTAATCAAGTCTACCAGTTAAAACTACTGTGCCACTGGTTGGGTGAATAGCAAACATGTCTGTTCGGTCTTTGAAACTATAGTAAAACTCTCCATTGGTTCCTATGTCTGCATCTGTGGCACTGACTCTTGCAATACTGGTCCTTATGGCTGTGTTTTCGGGTAAGGAAACACTGTACGAGGTGGGTGAGAAGAGAGGTCTCAAGTCATTTGTATCCAGCACTTGCACCCTGACCTTGGCTCGTGCTTCAGCATTAGTATTTTTTTCAACTGCTTTGACTATCAAGGTGTAATGGTCTTTCACTTCTCTATTAAGAATAGCTGTATTTCCTCCTTTGGTCCTTATTCTTAAGAAGCAAAAGTCTCCAAGAACATACTCTTCAGCTTTGAAAAGGTTTTCATTGTCTCCAGAAACAATTTTGTACCTTAACTCCCACGATGGATCTGTAAGGTAAATACCCATCTTCACAGGATGCCCAACATAGGTTTTAGCTGCGGAGTTTTCATGCACGGTGACATTGTAATGGAAGTGTGTAAACTGGAGAGGGATCTGGGCAAGTGATGGGCTTCCGTCACCATCTCCAAAATGCTGCAGGAGGAGGAGCAGAAGATAAAGCAAGTCCAGGGATCTCCCCATTGCTTAACTCTCAGGAGCCTAAAGCAAAAGAAAGAAAGAAGAATCATGACCTCAAAGAAATAAAACAAAACAGTGAAAACCTGTTTTGTTAGTTTGCTTGGGACGTCACGTTTTAATAAAGTATTGTATGTCTGTATGGAATATAAATAAATGCAGTAGTTTTTAGGATTCTTTTTCCTGTTCCCCAAGTATCAATACCTCGAACACCTCTGTTTTTACTAAGTTTAGGTAAAATCTTTTCTCATACTTTGATGACTCAAAGAATCTTAAGGAGCATCAGATCAAAGCCTGCCAACTCTAACAACTAAGTTGTATTCTTAGACTTAAATCTTCAAGGCAAACATAACCAACTGTTAACAAAGGGAGATAACAAACATGTTTTAGGTTTACTTATATGTAATAAATACCGGAGAGCCCACAAATTTAATGCCACTAAAGTATCCTAAGCCCAAGAAGCTTTGAACAATTAATTTAGAATAACAAAAACTCTGAAAGGTGATTTCATCTGACCTCCCACAATGACATTCTGTAATCCTATTTCAAAATTCATCCTGAAATAATTTTTTAAAAGATTTTATTTATTTATTCATGAGAGAGAGAAAGAGAGAGAGAGAGAGAGATTGAGAGAAGCGCAGAGACACAGGCAGAGGGAGAAGCAAAGCAGGCTCCACGCAGGGAGCCCAACGCGGGACTCGATCCTGGGTCTCCAGGATCACACTGTGGGCTGAAGGCAGCGCTAAACTGCTGAGCTACCCGGGCTGCCCTGAAATTATTTCTTTGTAGGAGTAATTAAGTTCACTCCCTACAAAATGTAAGGGTTTACTGTCTCATTTAGCACCACGTAACTACTTAAAGATATTAAAATAATTATAAAATAATTACAACACTTTGATCCTGAGGTCACTTCTAAACCAACAGGAGTCCAAAAAGAGCCCATTTACAAATGGAAAACAGCAGCTTAATGTCAAGCAGAACTTTTCCTAAGTCAGCAAAGCAAATCTCAGCAACCACATTAATGTTTTATCTCCCACTGCTGTCAACAACCAGTGTTCACAACTGAATACAAGACACACACATACATACACAGCTAAGGTGTCTAAGCTAACACATGGAGAGGGCCAATCAACGCAACAAGGCAGTAGGCCCTGTGGGAAGGTCAGAGGGTACAAGAGAAGGCAAGGGAGCATTTAAGAAAGGGTTGCCTTTCAAGTGGGAAGCAGGCGGTCCACTGGGCTGGCCTGCCGGGTGAGCAGGACAATTATTTTCAGATCAACTGTTCCTCTAAATACCTACAAATTCACCCTACAAATCAACAGAGCCTCACAAAACATCCCCAGTACACTCAGTAGAGGACAGCATTGCACCTCGACAAAGTAACTCCCAAATGAGTATTCATAGAACATAAGTCCCACCCAAAGGTGAAAGCAGCCAGGACACTGGAGGACTGGTTTCAAGGCCAGTTGAAATTAGCACCCCAGCATTAATTTACTGTATCCTAACTGCGCCACTGCCAACTTTGCCCCATTAGTCATTTCATGAAGGGGGGGGTGGAGCCCTGATACACACGAAGCAATAAGAAGCCTAATAGATACTAAATCATACCCCAGTTGGGCACCTTAACTTGTTCTTTAGCTATCATGCCATGTCCTCAACAGATAAAGTCAGGAAATTACAAAGACTTTTGACCTCCAGGAGAACAATTATCATTTAAACAAAATAAGAAACCAGTTTTCTCCCCAATCTCTTCAGTTGTTCAACAGTTCTAATATTCAGGGCAATTTTAACTATGTAATGATCAAATAATTTTGTCAAAACAAGGGAAAACTTCAATTCAACCTACAGGTATAGGGAATGTGCGACAAGACAGACCATGTAAGGTACAAAGAACTAATGACTATTTCCTGATCCCGAGGCATTCATAAACTAGGAACAAAATACACGTATATATGGACAGAAAATGCTTTTAAAAACACTTAAGAAGCTAACGTTAAACACGCATTGTCTTTTGTTTTACTAGATTAGTGCTATCTTTAGAACAGAGTATTAGGCAGGGTTCTACAGCAAGCAGTTAAAATATTGTGGCTTAATTCTACATATAAAATATTATGCAGCCACAAAAAAGAACAAGACAGCACTCTATACATTGCTATGTAGACATGTCCAGATAGGTTAACTGGCAAAATGAAACTGATCCCATTTATGTTTGTAAAAAGGGAGGGGAGATGGAATTGTGTGCACGGTAGGTACATGAAAGGGCTGAAAAATGAACACAAAAACTCTAGACGGATAAAAAAGTAAACCATCAACAGTGGTTACTGCTGAGGGAATGTTCATGCTACATCTTCACTGTTCTATCTGAATTTTTTCAGCAAAGGTGCATGTTATCTGTATCAATCATTCACTCCCCTCACCAATTATTTGACTCATTCAAGGAGCATTTAATGAATACCTGCTATGTGCTAGAAATAGTTCTAGATGCTGGGGATACAATAGTGAGCTAAACTGGCAACAAATCCTCATGGAAGACACGTTTCCTGGTGAGAAACAAGCAAAGAGTATGCCGCATGCTGAGGATGAGACAGGGAAGAGAAAAATAAAGCAGGACAAGGGACTGTGGCCAGGAATCTGAAGGGAAAGAGAGAACCCTATATTCAAAAGGCCCAGGGCACATTTTAGATTTTAGAATGTTCAGTATTATCCTGGTCTCTACCCATTAAAACCCCCTGAGAAGCAAGAGACAGAGAAACAGCAGAGACCACTGTGGCTGGGGTACCGTGAGGGCAAGGGGAGAGCTATACAGGGAGGATTTTTTCCATAAATTTTTAATTTTAGAAGTATTTCCAATTTATAGAAAAGTTATGGAGATAGCTTCCCCTGTTATTCACAGCTCAATTATGGTACACGCCTTACAACTAGTGAACAAAGTGAACGAGCACTGATGCACTGTGATAAACCAGTTAGAAGATTATTGCAATAATTGAGGTGACAGGCCTTGGTGGCTCAGCCCAGAAAGGCTAGTGCTGGAGGTACGGAGCAGCAGTTGAATTCTAGATCTATTCCAAGATTTGTGGATGACTTGAAGGGGCAGAGGGGGCAGGGGAGGGAGTGAGGGGAGAGGAGAGAGAGAGAGAGAGAAGGAAAACAGGTATCAAGATTCCAAGGACCCTGTGCTGAGCAAGGGAAAGGAGCTGCCAGGCCCTCGGAGAGGAAGAGGATCTAGGGATTAAGAGCAGGAGTTCAGTTTCAGAAAGGTCAGGTGGAAATGCCCACTGTTACCCAAGCAATGAGTGGGCAGTGTGGGTGAGGTCCGGCCTGCAGACCCAAATTTGAGATTTGCCTAAATAAATACGGATTTTATTTGAAGCCATAAAACTGAATAAGACCAGGGAAAGAATACAGATCAAAAAGAACATTAAACACAGATCCCTGATGGTCCCCAAGAACTGGAGGACAGACGAATTGATTAAGAACCAGCCCAAGAGACAGGACACAGTCACTGACACAGAAGCTCTGAACAGTGGCGTGGGAAAGACAATCGGTCCATCAATCTTTGAATAGCTGAAGCCTAACATCAGAACATGGAAATGACCCTGAAATACCGGCTGGTACCACTGCTACGCACACTGCTGGCTGGCCCCGGAGGCCTTCACCCTGCCCCAACCTCCCCCCCACACACACACCCCCCTAAGCCCTGCCCAAGGGAAAGGCCCAGCACTCCGCAGCACCGTAACTGTTCTCTCCCCACAGCATCTCAGCCACTGGGCAGGGCCACAGCAGGACCCACTCTTCTCTCTGGACTACCCCCTGGGGGACCACACTCATCACAGAAACCCTTCGAACCCTGGAATGGACTCTGCAAACCTGGCTGATGGAATGCCACTGTGATTAGAATCAACTGTTAAAGGAAATCCTTTTGATCAGGGGGAAAAAAAAAGTCCGCTTTTAAGTAGGAGATATTGTTAACATTTTGGTTACATAACTCGGAACTGTGAACTCAGGTTCTGCTACAAAACGCCACCATCAAAGAAACAGTGGCTATTCCTCTATGCAGAACAAACAGTTAAGGTTGAAGGGGGAAGGAAAAAGACTCAAAAAAAGATACTAATACCATTTCATCTGAGAAGTACATTACCTAGAGTTCATGCTTATGAAAATTAAAATGATTTTAGCTGAAGGCTACACTTTGATATTTAGAAGGTGATCATACTACTTGAACTCACAGTCAGTTAGGATTTCTTAGATGCGTTTTGCGAAGTGAAAATCAGGAGTGTTTACTTAGTTCAGCCCTTATGGAAAAGGGCCTCAGGTCCAAAGCTGAAATATCTTTAGCATAGATTTCTGAAAATCCATAAATGAGAGAAAAATAATTTTTCCACTAGAAATCGGATATTAACATGCTCATATTTCTTCATTAGGGAGACCTTCACGTCAAGTATTCCAAGTCAATTACTGTGACTGCAAATTCTTTGCAAAACAGGACGCAGCCCCAGTGCTGCGAAAAATTCAAATACTTAGATCTAAAGCTGAAGATTGAGAAATGTTTCATAGGCTTCCGAGAGAGGATTATGTGGGACGCAGCATTACACATGCATAAAATCTATTAAATGTTGTACATTCATTATTTAGAGGTCCCAATTCTTAACACACCATTAGCCCTCCAGGCTATAGGGAAACAGTATCAATTCCACCCGTGATGACAAAAATACACAAAAATATTCACATGAAGAACTCTGTTCTCCCTCAGCGTGCTCTCCCACATACTCCCATTCTGTATCAGCAGCAATAAGAGCATCACTTATTACTGAAACTCAGAGCTTAATGTTCAGTTTGAACAGCGTCACATTTTAAAAGTACTTCTGATTTTGAAGATGTCTAAACTGCCCAGAAGATTACGTTTTCAAAGAAAAACGTCACAGAGTTGTCAAAGACAACGATATGAAATGTGACTTTTTAAAAAATATTGTATATTAGGGGATCCCTCCCTGGGTGGCTCAGCGGTTTGGTGCCTGCCTTTGGCCCAGGGACTGATCCTGGGGACCTGCGATCAAGTCCCGCATGGGGCTCCCTGCGTGGAGCCTGCTTCTCCCTCTGCCTGTGTCTCTGCCTCTTTCTGTCTCTCATGAATAAATAGATAAAATCTTTTTTAAAAACACTGTATATTAACTAAACATTTAACGGTCTCTAAAATCATTTATAAGAGTCAAAAAAAGAGATTGTATCATACTAGGGAAGTCTGTTTCTCAACTCTAACCAATTCACAGCTTTGTAACATTTACAAGAGGAAAAATAAATCATTTTCCTAATAAATTATAATAGCCATGAAGAGTACTTTTAGAAGTATCCATTGTTACACTGTGAAATTAATGGGTGGATCTTTATTTCCTGCGTGCATACTAGATCTTTGTAAGCCGTGTTAAGATGTTTGTCAATCAGGGATCCCTGGGTGGCGCAGCGGTTTAGCGCCTGCCTTTGGCCCAGGGCGCGATCCTGGAGACCCGGGATCGAATCCCACGTCGGGCTCCTGGTGCATGGAGCCTGCTTCTCCCTCTGCCTGTGTCTCTGCCTCTCTCTCTCTCTCTCACTGTGTGCCTGTCATAAATAAATTAAAAAAAAAAAAATTTAAAAAAAGATGTTTGTCAATCAGAATGGGGGGCGGGGGGCAGCTATGAAGCCAGAACTGAACAGCAGCCGTAGGCTTCATATATATCATTTAACTGCTTCTGGTAATTCTGCATGTTGTTAGTTCTGATTGGAGCTGCAATAAGTCTGATTACCCTAAGCGATGACTTGATTTAAATACTGCCTTCAAATGATCAACAACTGATTCCAATTTAACTCAGAGGCGTCTTCGAACTACTGACAGCGAGAACTCCAAGCCTCTCCCCTCAGTACATGAGAACTTTTTTCCAGAACTTAAGACCTTAAGGAAGTTAAAGAGACCTCCTCCTTTTTAAGTGGCCTCCATAGAAAATCTGCTATGTAATTTACCTGCTTTGAGCCCACGAAACCTCTCGAGGTATGTGAAGATGACGGTCTCCGGCTGTTCTGTGCTACTTGACATCAAAGACGAGACGGAAGGAAGCCGGCGGCGCAGGCCCTTCTACTAGGGAGGCCTGGCTACTCCCTTTCCTCTCCTGCTTCTACAGACAAGACATGACCCCTATGTGTTACTCACCCTCCAACCACTTTCTCCTCACCCAGGCTCCAGGGCAAACACTGCTCACCGAGAAGCTCCGTAAACACAGTTTACGCCTCTAAGATCCTCTCACCTAATGTATTTTTCTCTGCAAAGAGGAATCCTTTAAGTGTCACCTTCACGGGGCAGCCAGTAATTAACACTGGCCACTTCCCCCACTCCCAAATCAGGGAAGGGTTACTCCTGGCCAAATTACGATTACAGTCATTTCTGGGTACACGTACAGGTATTCCACTAAATGATGGATCAGGAATGTGGATGTTCCGTGTAAGGTAAGAAAATGGAAAGGCACCACGTAGAAAGTCCCTCCTCTGCCTCTCCCTGAAATGCTCTCTTCCCCTGTTCCCCCTTCTTCCCACCTCGCAGAAGGGATGGGACCCAACCAGCTACAAATAAAGACGCCCTGGGAGGCCGTAGGACGCTGCCTCTTCTGAAGTTCTCCCCTAAATCATCGCTCCCTCTGGAACACCACACTCAACAACTCCATCACAACAGGCCCCTGTTGCAGCGTCTACACACTACATCCCTACTTAAGAACAAACTTCATTCCAACCTTCACTTCCTACAAACTCACACCTTAGGTTTCTCTTTCTCGTTCAGGGAAAATTCTAAAAACATTCTTGCTCGGGGCTACCTGACTTCTGCCTCCTGTAAAGAGGCCATCTCTACCCCTGACTGCTCTACAGGGCCTCACACCCATCCTGGCAACACAAACCGCTTCTCCCGGTGTGGTGTCGCAAGCCAATGTCAGATCAGATGCCCTTTCCTCAGCACTCCCTGACTCAATGTCACACTGCTCACGCCACCGCCAGCCCCAACACCGCTGTGTCCTTTACATGTCACAGACTGCCTAAAACGTGGCAATCCACCACATGTAGAAGATGAAGGACAGTTTCCCTGATTCTCTTCCAACACTCTTTTATACTTTCACCTTCACGTTTGCCATTACAAACCTCTTCCATCTCTTTTAACACATGTCTAAGGTATTGTCCTTAAAGACCTCATCCAATCAGACCTCATGCCCTGATTGTAAAGGATCGTTCTGGAATCCCACATTCCAGCCTTAACCACCACCCCCCGCCCCCCGCCTTAAAGAGCGGGCACACTCCTCCTGAGATACCATCAGACCTATGTGACACAGCCTCTCACGCACTCGCAGTTGCAAAACACCAGCCATTCCAACCTACTTTTTCCATTGTACATTTCTATGCCAGAAGAGTTTCGACACTTCCCAAATCACAAATCACTCAGGCTTGCAACCCAAGAAATCAAGTAAGAAAGATGGGGCTGGCAAACATAAAAACTGTGATCTAGCCCTGGCTTTGTCCCTAACCGACAGTGCAGATTCAAGGAAGTTAGCTAACCTTTGGGATCCATTTCTTTATTTGGAAAACTAGAGACTGCACTAAAATCTTTAGGGGTGCCTGGGTGGCTCCGTGGGTTAAGCGTCTGCTTTGGCTCAGGTCATGGGATCCTCAGAGTTCTGGGATCGAGGCCCAAGTGGGCGCCCTGCTCAGTGGAGAGTCTACTTCTCTCTCTCCCTCTCCCCCTGCTCGTGCCTTCTAATAAATAAATCTTTAAAAAAATCTTTACAGCCTCCTCCCACCAGAGAGACTCCTCTCTCCCCACCCTGCCCCCACCACTTCCTTCTTTCACACACATGCTGATCTTTTAATTCTATCAAACCTCCATATCTAAAGTTATTGAGACTTCTCAAAAATTGTTCCCTTTCTCTTTCTGCTGTTGCCATCTAGTCCTTATTTGTATTTGCTCAGATACAGGAAAGCTAGGATTTCCTAGCTTTCCAGTATGCCTGCTTTCTGGCGCCATTACTCCTCAATCTATGGGCCACAATCAAATCTATCTCATGAAAACTTCTTTGCAATATCAGCCCCTAGTTTGCAACTATTCAGTGTTTCCCCTTAGCCGGCTTATTTTATGAAGTGTATTCTTCTTGGCCTTATAGTAAAGATCTCTTATAATTTTACCTCTACCTGCTTTACTAATTGAATCTCTAACTTACTTTTCTCTTTCAATCCATAAAGGCATCCTCCCCACAGGCTGGGAACAACCAAGCTGTCCAGAGCAGATGACACTGCCTAGTGGTAACGGCTCCAAACTCGTAAGATTTCCATCCCCTGCCTTCTTAGAAAAGGAAAGCTGAACATGATGGTTTTTTCTGCCCTTCATTCCTCACATTTATTTTTTTTTAAAAGATCTTATTTATTTATTCATAAGACACAGAGAAAGAGAGGCAGAGACATAGGCAAAGGGAGAAGCAGGCTCCCAGCGGGGAGTCCAATGCAGGACTCGATCCCAGGACCCCAGGATCACACTCTGACCAACCCTGAGACACCCAGGTGTCCCACATTTAGTTATTTTCACCTCTCTCTTCTACCTTTCTTTCCTTCCCTTCTTAGCGCCTACCCCCATAAAAAAAGAAAAAAAAAACTATCCTGTCTATAAAACAATGTAAGCCCAGGTCATAGATTTTCTATGTTCTACTTGCACAAAAGTTGTAAGGCATGTTAAAACGGGTTTAAGGAGGCATTTATAATAAACCAATCAATGCTTTTCCTAAAGATGACATGGTATGCTTTGGCACGCCACAAATCATGTCACAACTAAAGTTTCTCCGATCTGCTTTCCACACGTCATTTCCTGTCCTTGAATTATTCCCTTCTGATTCACTCTTCCCTCAGAAATCACCCTATCCTAATATCCATCTCGGCACCCATGCCCAGCTCACCAAGGTGCTGGGGTGAGCCACCCTGCCCTTACCATGCTGGATACAACCGACTGCTTACTTGTCCTCCCCCACTGGACTGTAAACTCCTTGACGGCAGGCAGTGTGATTTGTTCACCTTGTTATCCTGTGTCTGGCCCAACGTTGGGCACAGAGGAGATCCACGGCTGCTGAGTGCATGGAGACTGGAAGGCAGGACTCAAGTAGGGGAGGGAAGGGAAGGAGGGATAACATGGGGAAATACACGCCCATCCTGAAATTAACAGAAAATCCAGGTGCAATCACCAGGCCAGTAAGGACAGTGCAGATGGCTGCCCTGGAGATGGCTCCGATTTCTAGCAGCTGAGAGAGAGGTCACCACCCACCTCAAAATGCTTCCAAATTGGCTGTAAGAGATGCCAGATCAGTTTCTGTGATGCAGAGCTTATTTTGAAGCGCTATGCTCGGTCTATGAAGGATAAGAATTAAATACTGCCTGATTTTCCTAGTTTGTAGAAAGGCATTTAACTATAGATTTATCTCCACACATATAATAAACTTTGGCAACTGAGCAAGAACTTTGGCAATTTTATTTAAATCTGGGACTCAAAGAAAGTTTAAAAAAAAAAAAACTTCACAATGTGAAATAAACCGATTCTTCATTGGATGGAATACATCTTGAATCAGAAGACAAAATGGCAACTCACTCATCTTAGAAGGAGTGAATCATCTAGAATCACATTTCAAAAACTCCTTTCCAGTGCCTTAGGATAAACTAACACTTGCAAATTGACCAATTAAGTGAGACAAAAAAATACAGTTTGGCTTCATCATCTATATAATTTGGTCAAAAGCAAGCTTACCTACTGCAATTTCCCACTCATAAAGATTAAACAGACACCTAGCCTTATGGCTTCCTGCTATTAACTCAGGTCCTTTAGGCCACAAATTAGGCCACTGAGACATTTAATGCAACGATAATGCACTAATTTGATTCAGTTTACTGAGTCTATGTAAAATCAGCCAAACTTCGGTGGAAAACAGGTGGTGGCAGACTTGACAGGGAAGTTCTTAAATAACCCATAAGATCCCTTTCACCTCTAACATTCAAAGAAATAACTGCTTCAGAGGTGGCTCAAGAGCTAAGTCTACAGAAATGCACTAAAGAGGCAGGGGAGCTGGGGACCAAAAACCATATTAGTTTACACATAATTTTCAGATTCGCCTTTTGGCACTTGTCCACAACATGGATTAAATGATGTATTAACATGATGATAACCCACTGGGGGAACTTCTAGTGACTAATTAAAAGATACAAGGAATATACAGGTGGCCTGAGCACTTTTATTAAGTCCCCTAACAATCTCACTTCCTTTCAGAGTGACAAGGAATTTGGCTCACTTAAGATGTTCCTTTTTCAAGAACTGGGTTCCCTAATGCACACTCTATTCAAATCAAATCTTATGCTGAACTTGTTACACACCATGTTTGCCTTAACCTAGAGTTATACCAAGTGCTTTCTTTTTAAATTATGTAACGCTTCAAGTATTTTAAAATCCATTTTAAAGTCTACTACTACACTAAGTACAGAGGAATAATAGTTCTAGGTGTCCCTTTAAAATTCAAAAATAAAGCCAAATATCATATATATGATAATACTAAGGTACACAACTGCAGAAACATTTTCATGAGTAACTGTAACAACTGGACATGTTGGGTAACAACCACAACTCTCAGAATAATATGGAAAAATAGTACCAGAACCTACTTTTCACTCGTGCAGATACCTAAAACCTACCTCCCAAAACGCAGAGCCTTAAGAGGCTGCCTTTATAAAAGATAAGATCATTTGCCTTTCAATTTTTTTCCAATTTTAACAGTCACTGTAAATATCCAGTATAAAGGAAAAAAAAAAAAAGTAAAATCAAATCTACCAAGCACCAGTTCAACAAAAGCCACTTAATGAATCCGTAGTTCAAACACACGCAAAGAAAAAAAAAAAAAACAAAAAAACTTGAGTGCACAAAAAATGTTTGAGTTTACTTTCCTAATGCATACAATTGCGTCCTTGTTTTTCAAAGCTCTGCAATTCACATCAGTGGGAACAACAAAAAAAAAAAAAAAATCTCACGGAGACCACAGAAAGTTAGCTTCCTGGAAGAAGGCACTCTGAGTCAAAAAAAAAAAAAAAAAAAAAAAAAGCAATGAAGAATGAGAATCCCTCTCTTAAAAAAATTAAAAAGACCTTCCAAGTTTCTCTTCTAGGAAAAAAAAGGGGGGGGGGGTAGTAAGCAGCGCATTTTGCAGAGGTCGGGCCCCGCCGCTCATCAATCGCACCGCCGCCCGCGTTCCCCCGAGCGCACCGCACCGCACCCTCCGAGCCGCGCTCCCGCGGGGCGCGACCTCTAAGAGGAGGGCCCCGGGGCTGCAGGCGAAGCTCCCGCAGCTCCGGCCCCCGGCCTCCGCTTTCGGGTCACCCACGCCGGCATCTCCCGCGAACCGCAAGAACGAGCCTCCGGGCGAGATCAGTCAAGCCCTCGGCGCGCACGGGCGTCGCCGGGGAGGGCGGCGGAGTTTCCGAGCTCCCGGGCGCCGCGGAAGTCCGCGCCCTGCGGCCGCCGCTCGCGCTCCCTGCAGCGGCGGGGCCAGCCCGTGCGCCCGGTGCAGCCCGGCCCCCGGCCCGGTAATCCCCATTCGGCTCACGCTGCAAACCACCCCCCTCCCGCGCGAGTCCCGAGCTCGTCCCGAACTTCCCGAGCGGGCAGGCGCCGCGGCTCCGTACCGGCTTGCAGCGGAGCCGGCTTGCAGCAGCGCCTTCCCGGCCGCGGGGGCCGCGCGGCGCTGGGCTGCGCAGCCGGGGGGCAGCGCCGCCGGAGCCCCAGGCCGGCCGCCCCCGGAGCTGCAGGTTGCACAGCCTCCCGGGCACCGGCAGCCGCGCCGCCTCGCTGCGCGCCCCCGCCCCGGCCACCCGCCCTCCAGCCCAACTTCGATTCTATCAAACTTACGGCAAAGTTGGCCCCAAGTGGCCGCGGCGCTCCCGGGGACGCGCGCCCCGTCGCCTCAGCGCGCCCGCGGGCGGGGACGGGGGCCCCGGGGGCCTCGGCGGGCCCCTCCTCGCGGTCCGCGCGCCCCGGCTCGGCCCGCGCTCGCCGCCCCCGCGTGCCCCGGCTCGGCGCCGGGAGGTATCCCTCCGCCCGCGGCCACGCCCGCCAGCGCCGGCGCTCGTTTCGGCGGCGCGGAAACTCGGGGCTGACTTGCCCGGCGGCCGGACCGCGCGCCCGCGGGTCCCGGAGCCCCTCGCCGACTGCCCCCGAGGAGCCCCGCCGAGGCCCGGCGCGTGGCCCTGCGGCGCTGCGGGGAGCCGCGAGGGGCCGGCCCTAGCGCGGCCCTGGGTCACGGCCGGCACCCCGACTAGTGCAGGGGAATTAGCGTGGGAGGTTTCCTGCTGGGGAAGGGGAAAACAGTTTAGCTTAAGGGAAAAAAAGAAGAAGAAGAAGAAGAAAAAAAAAAAAAAAGCCAGCTCCGGCTAATAGAGCTTTTGTGGGTTCCCTTTACAGTCCTAAATCTGCATTTGAAAGCCTCCGTTCTGGGTCTGCAGTTGCCCCGCGGAATGAAAATCTTCCAAGAGGTCTCCAAAGGAATGCAGGCAGGTCGGATCCACTTCCTCCTTCCCTCGCCCCGAAGATCCAGGGAGAATGAGAGCGCTTCCTCCGCCACCTCTGTGCGGAGCTGCTGAAACCCCGTAACCTCCCGACCCCGGTAACCGCACCCCAACGCCAGCCTCTTCCGGCGGACCCCCCCCCCCCCAGCCCAGGCTCCCACGTCTGCGGGACAAAAGGCTGCTGCGCCGCCTCGTGCGCTGCCCCAAGCCGGCAAGTCCACCCCACAAGCTGGGAGCCCAACCTCACGTGAAGCTACGAGGTCCCTAAGGGAGCAGGGGAAGCCCCGGGCGCCCGGGCGCCCAGCTCGGCGAAGCGCGCCCCAGGCCCGAGCGCGCAGGTCCCGGGGGGTGGGAGCCGGTCCTCCGCGCCCGCAAGTCTCCAGGCGCCCGCTCGGCACAGCTGACACTCGGCTGGAGCCCGGAGAGCTCGGGGGGTTGGAAAACAGCCCAGGGAGGAGGGTGGACACGACCTCGGAAAGTTTGTGGGACTCGAACATTTACCACTGCGAGGACAAAGAGGCCTGATTTCCCCCGGCACCGGGGGAGGGGGCTGCAGGGGGAACTGCGAGGCAGATGCGGGCGAGGGGGAGTCTAGGGTTAGAGGGAGAAATTCCTTGGTTCAAAGTTAATGCAGCCTCCTCTTAAACCATCCTAAAGAAGGTGCTTGGGGGAAAAAAAAAAAAGTGTCTAGCAGGTTATGGCTGGGAAGGAAAAAGAACGCCTGCAGAATGAATGGTGCGGATTCGCAGCACTATTGCTGCGCTGCGCATTTTTTGGAATACGCACCAATTCACACGCCCAGCACACACCACCGTCCGAACACTCGGCCGTGGCCATGAATGCGCCAAGTGCGCCCGGAGTTACAGGTCAATTTCATGCACGCAGCACCTCAAAATAGGTGCCCTGATCTCCAAGCTCCACCGGCTCGCGCCTCTCGCCGAATCCCAACTCTCGGCAAATCACAGTCACACAAGAACACCAACAGTTTGCTGGGGGAGGGCGGGAAGAGTGGGAGGGGAAAGAAGAGAGCAGAAAGTAAAAAGACCTCATCATCCTGGAACATAAAAAAAAAAAAAAAATCCCAAGATGCCTTAAAGGGCGCAAAAGAATTCCCGAAGACAATTACCATTCGCTAATAAATCAAAACCCTTACTCGAGCTAGAACATCTGTTTGGGAATCCCGGTTTTCCAGCCTCGCCGCGAAACCTAATCGCCTGGAAGAAGTTGCACTTTTTCGCCACAGGAACAGCCGAGAGCCAGAGATGGAGGTTTCCGACTCCGGCGCTGCCACGTTTTTCGGCTCTTCTGAGCCCGAACGAAACGAAATAGAGCTGCCTCTGTGGCTACCATCGAGTTACCGTCACAGGAAAGGGAGGCGTAGCTCAGGCTCCACGTTTGTGCTTGCCATAGCTGGTCCTCCCCAGCCCTGTCCCCAAAGGGTGTTGGAAATTAGGGGGATTCGGGGACGGTGCCTGCAAACAAAAAACGCTTCCTCCCAGCGCCGCGTCTCCAACCAGGCCGCCGAAGGCCGGTATTTGAAAATTAAGGCAGCGAATGGGCTGGAGCGGGCGGTTAAGCGAAGGCTGGGAGCTCACGCCCACGTCCCGGGAGCGCCCGGCAGGTCCAAGTTCTCGGTCCGCGCGGAGCCGGGCAGGGACCGCGCGCCTCGCCGGGGGCCCGGACTAGAGGGCGCTGCGCCACTGCAGATCGCGCGGCCCCGAGGTGCGCCCTCCCTGGGCACCATTTCTATAATAAGTTACATTCAAAATAATGCACAAGCAGCAGAGCTTTTCAAGTTCTTTTGAGCGGTGCTATGTATGTATTTCATGAATTCCAAAAACCTGTGCACACTGATCTTCCCGTTCCCGAGCCGCGTGCCTCCGGAGCGCTGTGCGGCTCGCCAGGAAGAGCGAGCCTGTAGGATGCACACGCTTCCCTGCACTAGCCACTAGCTAGCTCGGGACCAACGACCCCCCACGTAATCTCATCTGCGTTTAAACTTCTATACAAAAAAGGCCTACACTAGACAAAAGAACTCACCAGTCCAGCCCCTCGGGTCCGCGGGCGCTGGCTCCCAAGTCCCCCGGCAGCTCCGTAATGCGCACGCAATTCGGGTTATTCGTTCAAAGCCGGCTCTGAAGTCCCAACTTTGCCTCCCTCCGATCTTCAGCACGTCCCCAGCGGGCGTGCGATGCGCCCGCGCGGCCCGGACCCAGGTGGCCACATCTCCGGAGGCTCCCGTCCCGGGTGGAAAGTTGGGCACCAAAAGCAGGAGGGCGACAGGGGAGTGCGCGAGGGCCACGGGCCGGGGCCGGGGAGAAGCCAAGTTTGTCGGGACTTGCCCAGGCAGCGAGCCGCCGAGTTTAGGAGTTGCGGCCGGGAACTGCGGCGGATCGCCGCCTCTTTCCCCGCTCCCTCCCTCTTGGAGGCGCTGGGGGAGGGGAGGTGACGTCAGCGCCCCGCCTCGCCCCCCGCCCCGCGGCGCGGCCGGGATTCTCCTGCGGGGTCCGCCTCCCCGACCGGCGCGGCGAGCGAGCGGGAGGCTGGGGCGGCCTCCGCTGCGGCAGCGCGGTCCGCCCCGAGGCGCGCGTCCCCCTGCGCCGGCGCCGCGGCTCCGGAGCGGCCCCGGGGCTCTGCTGGGCGAGCCCCCCGCCCCCCCGCAGCGCTCCCCGCGCGCGCAACTGCAGGTGATGCTCTCCCCCTTCTGCAGCTGAAATTCCGTCGCGACGCGTCGCCGGCCGGGGGTGTGCAGGGCGGAAGCAAGAAGGGTCTCTGCAGACTTGGCCTGGACGACTTCGACTTCGGGGCCCTCCAACTTCTGGATGTGATGTATTTTTAAATAGTTCTTGGGCTCTGGCGCTGTTTGTGGTCTTTGTGTTGAAAATCACAGAGCCATGTTTTAATTTTCAAGTCCTTTCCAAGAGCGCCTACGGGTTTTTTTTTCTTTTTTTTTTTTTTTTTTTTACACGAAGCGTGTAAGGTTCCGAGGGGTGTGGGCGGGAGACGGAGGAGGAGCCAGTTTTTAATGTGTCTTACAAATCATCCACAGTGATAGGGGCCATACACACACCAGTCGTAATGTAGACTAGGATAAATGCAAGCACTGCTGAAATCCCATTTATAAATGATCGCATCGCTTTTCTGTAAGCGTCCAGGCGCATGGAAAAGATCTACGGTGGAATGGGTTTGGGTTTGTCTTTTTGTTTGTTCTTTTTTTTTTTTTTTTTTCCTTAATGCTGCTAAAGTAGCAAAATAAAATCTCTCCTGAACGGCGTGAAATGTCCAGGGAGCCATTGCTGTGAGTTGACACTGGCCACAGAGGTTGGCAGTAAAATTCATAGAACCCTGGAAAGGGTGAGCACGCGGGGAGCCGGGTCTATCAATACGTTTGCAGCCACGGATGTAAATCTGCTGGTCTGTTTAGCTGGTCCTTCTCTTTGAAAGGTAAAGAGCAAAACCCTGAGGACACGGGAAACAAGGCAAGGAGTTAAACAGTTACGAGTCGAGCAAGATTAAGTGTTGGAGAATTGTGTATGAGGAAGTCGCATAACTTCTCCAAATTTCAGTTTCCTCCTCTGTGATAAGGAAGAGTATGTGTTTCACATGGTAAAAATGTATTCCTGTATTTATTCATTCAAAAAAAAAATTTATTGAATGTCCTGTATTTGCCAGGGAGATAACATTCATTCATGCAGGCAGCACTTGGAGCAGCATCTAAAGTGTCTAGCAAGCGCACAGTAGTAAATCAGTAGCCTTTTTCTTACCCTCTTCATTCTTTCCAGTATGTCAACTTTCTCATCTCTAAAATTAGGAAGAGTTATCACAACCAATTCAAGATATGTTTTGACTTAGAAGGGAAGAGAGGGCAGTGAGAAGCTAGGAGACCAGAATTTTGGGGAAGGACCTTAGAGGCCTCGCAGACCAGAGGGCAGCCGGAAGGTGCCAGATTCCTGAGGAGGGAGGAAGCAATCAAAAGAAAGACTGGTTTGGGAGGCCAGCCTGTCAGTGCAGAGGACAGACTTCTCCTGCTTCACTATTTCAAGTACACAGGCTCACTCCTCTTATGTCAATAGTTGAAATTAGAAATTGACCACATATTACAAGTTCTTGTAAATGAGGCACATAAATTTTTTCCAGATGCTGCAGTGCAAGTCAATTTGCTTTGCTCTCCGAGTCTTCAGAGTTATCATAGAGAAATCAAAGTATTTCCATTAACACACACACACACACACACACAAAAGGAACATGTCTAGAATTGATGGTATCAATTAAAATAGCTATTTTTAAAAACAAAGTGAGAGGGGCAGAAAACTTTTAACAACCTCAGACCTGCATGATCCAATACCATAGGTAGATACTGGCCACAAGTGTCTGTTTAAATTAATTTAAAATTCAGTTATTTTGCTCTCACTGGCTACATTTCAAGAATATGGTATCAATGTATGGCTAGTCGCTACCTATTAGTTAGGTCTAATGAAAGAATATTTTCGTCATGACAGAGAATTCTATTGGACAGCATTATCGTAGACTTTGCTATTGTTTTTGGAATGCTACATTCAAAGATAGTTTTTCATGCACCCAATATTGAGTTACTCCCAAAGTAAAACCAGAAAACCGAAAACCAACCAGAATCACAGAAGCATTCACTCATTCTGCAAGTATTTCTCAAATACCAACAAACGCTATGAGAAATTGTAAAAGACTCAAATTTTAATGAGTTTAGATGTGGTTGGTGACTAAGAAATTTTAACATGGCCTAACATGGGCTGCTTTTAGTTGTTCGCTTTCATTGCCGAATACTAAAACCAGGGAAAATCACTAAACTTGAAGCAGAAAAGAATTCTATGACACTTTTAGGCCTAGTCCTAGGATTAAATGATTCTAAGTAGTCTGCCTGATTTCTGGCATCCCACCCTCTCTGTTCCTTGTCACTGCTTTCTCCTCCGCCTTTACTCCCTTTCTGCCTACACTTCCTGGAGGTAACACCCTCTTCCGCCCTCTCTGCCTTCCCCTGCTTTGGAATCATTTTACTCTTTGCATTCAAATACAGGTCTCCTCTGGGATCCCTGTACTCTCCTAGGGGGCCATTAGAAGAGACAACTACTCAAATCTGATAAGAATCAGTGGAAGTTAACTATGGGTATGAATATGTTAATATTCCTAGTCCCTTTCATGTGTATTGTAACAAGGGCTTTCTTGAAGCTAAAACGTAATGGTAAAATTTTATTCTAATGGCGAAATTCCAGATGCCATGGCCAGTTGGGCAAATATTTGGAGGCATTACAAATCACCTAGTGGATGGCTATTAAAAAAAAAGCATACCTTCATTTTAGGGATAAATACATAGTAGAATAGGCTGGTTGTGGTCATTCTGTCCCTACAAAGATAAGATCAACATCCTCAAGTGCTTTGGGAAGGGATCTCACTGGATAAATATAATTCTTATGATGTTTTCTCAGCTCAGTAACCGAAGGATCCCAAGTCTACCTTTTTGAACAGTAAGCAATGAATCATTCAGAAACTGTTAAAACACTTTCTCCACAGAGGTAGTAGAAAGAACATTGCACTCAAGGACAGTAGATCTGGTTTGAGTCTAGTCTTCGCCACATAAAATCTAATGTATTTGATCATTTCTGAATTTGGGAGTCTCGCTTTCCTTTATAAAGGTGCATCTCAAAGAAACCCCCTCCTCCAAAAATGTCTGCCTTGACAGTTGTGGGAGATAACCAATAAACAATGTTGATAATGACTACAATACCATTATTCTCCTCAGATTTACCCACTATTTCTTACCCTACCACAACATCCCAGCTATGAGGCTTTGTAGAACCAATAGTAAACAGTAACCTCGATTTGAAGGCAATTATGCTCCAGACTCTGCTCCAACTTCTTTGTATGTATCATCTCATGTAATTCTTACAAAATTCTGTAAAGTATTAGCAATTAATACCCTACCACCTTGTTCCAGATGAGAAAATAATGTTTAAGTAGATTAGGTAACACTCTATCAATTTAATACACTAATTCCTATACCCTGCACCTCATGTGAGTGCTTTATGAACCAAGGTGGTTGTTGTGGTTCAAGAACCAACCTAAGAAGAGAACAAAAATCCATCAAATGATGGCTGGAGAAGATACTCCTTTGTAGCAGCTACACTTGAGTATGGAGAAAAAAAATTGTTTAAAAGTGGGTCCTTTAATCACAGAATGAGAGCATCACTCATTGTGTTTAGGAGTGATATATATGTAATACATCCATTACTAGTCTGACTCTCCTATTTTTCTAGGTAGATATACTTACTCTTCAACACATTTTGATTCAAAATCATTGTCTGGCTTTTAACTTGTTTAGTCTGAACAGCAGAAAAATACACACCAATGGTTCTCAATGAATTCTGACAAGGACTCTCTCACAGGATTTCATGATCAGCATTCCAGTTTATGCTTCACTTTTCCTACTCTGCAACCGCTAGCGTTTCCATCTCTTTCCAATTCTCTCCTTTCTTTCTTTTTTATTTTCCCATAAAATGAGAAAGTCCCTCTGCCTATCCTTTCTGACTATTAGGATCCCATCCCTTTTCCTGCTGGAATTTTTTTGGTCATAAAAGCTAGTATGAGACTAAAAGGATCCCATTTGGGAAATGAGAATTGTAATAGTCCCCCAAAACCCTTTCTTTAAAAGATGATCTATCTAAGCCCAAGAGGTATTTCTGTAGCCTTTATCAGGGACCAATTGCAGCTAATGAGATATTAGAGGAAGTTTACGGGAGACTTCTGGGAAAAAAAAAAAAAATGTTCTCCCTCCTAAAAGAGATCCATCCACAAGAGACATTATGTCTCTCTTTGGACATTGTCGGATTAGGATGTCATGCCTGGGACTACTGTAGTTATTCTACTTGCTGAGGATGAGACCTAAACCAGGGAAGACAGATAAAGGTTCTCAATGACATTGAATTAACCCTCTTTGAAGGCCATCTTAACTCAAGACTTCTTTAATGGGAGATCATGTTTCCATCTTATTTAACCTGGACTGTGTCTGGCTTTGGGGTGCTTGTACCTGACATCATCTCCCACAGCTAGATAATCCTTTTTAAAATATAAGAGGGATTGTTTGAAAGACAAAATAAGTGGATGTACCTCCTCAACTCATGAGTCCGTAAGAATTGAGCCTGACTCCAATGATAAGATGAAAGAACACTTGGAGCTTTTTCCTTAATGGTGAGAAAAAAGTTTTTAGGTACAAAATGGTTCAGTCTTGCACACTGTCCATTTTTCTACCATAAGGAAGATGAATATAAGGATATGAAATTTTGTTTTTTTAACCAAAAGATTTTCCTTCATTCCTACCATTCTTTCCTCTCAAGTGCCAAAATCTTTTTAGCATATTTCCCAGTATCTTTGTAATGAACTCCTAGAGGTAATTTCTTAGAATCTACAGTGAATGTTAACCAAACTAGGATTTCAAATAATTATCAGAGGATAAAGCAGTCAGCTGGAGTGCCCACTGGCAGTAAATCCATGACATTTGGAATTTGTATCTGTTTGTTCCTCCGATTGCCAATATCTCACGCCAAGCCAAAAAGGGAAATCAGTGTGTATTCGCCATGGTCCACTTTGTCCACACTTTCTTTTTTTTTCTTTTTTAAAGATTTATTTATTTATTCATGATAGACACAGAGAGGGGGTGGGCAGAGACACAGGAGGAGGGAGAGAGAAGCAGGCTCCATGCAGGGAGCCCAACGCGGGACCCGATCCCGGGACCTGATCCCGGGACTCCAGGATCGTGCCCTGGGCCAAAGGCAGGCGCTAAACCGCTGAGCCACCCAGGGATCCCCTGTCCACACTTTCGCACTTTGCCCTTTACCGAAATAGAATCATTTAAAAAAACTTTTTTTAAATTAAGACATGCTATGGTTGAAGATACGGTGATCTTTAAGTCAGCTTTATTGTTTTATATGTTTAGGAAAGAAGATAGTCTGCCTTTGCCCCTTTTCTTTTCTTTTTTTAATAATAAATTTATTTTTTATTGGTGTTCAATTTACCAACATACAGAATAACACCCAGTGCTCATCCCGTCAAGTGCCCCCCTCAGTGCCCGTCACCCATTCACCCCCACCTCCCCGCCCTCCTCCCCTTCCTCCACCCCTAGTTCGTTTCCCTGAGTTAGGAGTCTTCATGTTCTGTCTCCCTTTCTGATATTTCCCACACATTTCTTCTCCCTTCCCTTATATTCCCTTTCACTATTATTTATATTCCCCAAATGAATGAGAACATATAATGTTTGTCCTTCTCCGATTGACTTACTTCACTCCGCATAATACCCTCCAGTTCCATCCACGCTGAAGCAAATGGTGGGTATTTGTCGTTTCTAATGGCTGAGTAATATTCCATTGTATACATAGACCACATCTTCTTTATCCATTCATCTTTCGATGGACACCGAGGCTCCTTCCACAGTTTGCCTTTGCCCCTTTTCTAAGCAACAATGTGTAAAAAAAAACCTCTTCTCCTGTGTGAGTAGACAAAGAACAAAGCAATCTTTGTAAGGTAAGGAGAGTGAGAGGGGATTCTGGCCAATTGGATCGGACAGGATTCTTGCTGTGGGCAGCCAATGTGATCCCATATTACCCAGGAGATGGTGGGGATGCCTACATTTGATCAGATAACGAAAGTAGGGGATTCCAACTAAGCCAACTTAAGAGGATTCTTGCTACAACTGGGCGATGCAGGCCTGACAACAACAGACACCAAGGTCGAGGCCTGGAGGGCTTAGAGAGGCCTGTCTAGAGCTTGGTCCAGGAGAGCGTCTTTGTCAGTAGTGGGCCCCTTCTGTTGTTTTGACTCTCCTGTAATCGTTTTTCCTGAAAAAGCAAAGGAGAGGAACAACTGTTATTAATCAGGCCTCTAAGACCTTTTGAATCTCAGCTGTAATGTTTGCAGGTTAACATTATTAGTCTGTGTCACTGGTTTATAAAAAAGCCAAACTGTTTAAAGAGGCTGAAGTAGTGCTTAAATGGGTGAAGGCAGAGAACTGTAGAAGAAAGGAGTCAGGAGTCAGAGGATTTAACTGAGAATTTTGCTTCTGACGCTTACTGGCAGGTTACTGAGCTTCATGAATAGCAATGTGATTTGCTGGACTCTAAGAAGGGTTCCAGTGATCCCTACTTCTGACATTGACACCTTTGTGTAATCTCCTCCTATATCTCACCTACCAGGGTCTGTGACACTAGAATAAGCCTAACTGATGGTATGTCACTTCTGAGATTAGATCATAAAAGACAATGAGCTCCCTTTCTCTCTCTTTTTCATTATTTGCTCTGGGGCAAGCCCAAAACCCCCATGGTAAAGAACTGGAGTCTTTTTCCAACAACCATGATCCCAAACAACTTGGAACCAACCAACTTGAAACTCGAAGACTAAGTGGGTTTTGTGTGTATGTATGCAATTTGTTAAAGATGAAATTATCGATTCAATGGACCATCTCACACAGCTAATTTGCATGATTGAACAGGCATGCAACGAACCAAATGTGCCCACAATTACCTTAACTACACAAGGTGCTGCTGATTCATCCACCTGATGGATGAGAAAGAGTTTCTTGGCACCAACTTACTTAGTGATGTTATTTGGTAAATAGGAGACTCCAAATGCCAAAACAACTATCGTAAGCCATTTGCCATGATAGTTAAACCTAACTAGAGATAGACTTAAGTGTATACAAGATTGTGTTATTTAAGGCTTGTAGGATGCCATGCATGTCATGCTGTTAGTAGAGCAGAGATGTTCATCTGGATTTTCTTATTCTTTCTAAATGACATGTTGAATTGTGCTCTGTAATAAAGCTGATGTCACTTAAATGTTGACTGTATCCTTAACATAAAATCCCTTTGTCATGTCAGATCATGCCTTATATCCTCAGGCTTGCCGTCACATGATTGTATGTTATCTGCTGCTGCTCCTGACACTGAAAGAGAATAAAGGGGAATGGTTATCCCCATCCATGGAGAAAAGTAAAGTTAGATTCTTATCTCAAACTATGCACAGAAGCTCTCCCTTGATGAATTAAAGATGTAAGGCTTTAAGGCCAATTGTTAAGATATTTAGAAGAAAGTATACAAAACTAATTTATTTGGGACTATCGAAGAATTTACTAGATAAGACACGACTATGTTCTGACCAAGAAAGAAAAGATGGAGAAATTCATTTCATAAAAATTAAAACCTCTTATCAAAAGACATCATTTTATGTATGAATTAACTAATTTATTTATTGATTTATTTATTTGAGAGAGAGAAAGCACGAGCAGGAAGGCAACAGGGAGAGAGAATCTCAAGCAGATTCCACACAGAATGCAGAGCCCAACTCAGGGCTTGATCTCACAACCCTGAGATCACCACCTGAACCAAAACCAAGTGTCTGATGCTTAACTGACTGTACCACCCAGGTACCCAAAAGACATCATTATATTTTTTACTTACTTTTAAAGATTTTATTTATTTATTTGAAAGAAATCAGGCATGAGCAGAGGGAAGGCAGAGAGACAAGCAGACTCCCCCCCCCAACACAGGGCTCCATCCCAGGACCCGGAGATCATGACCTGAGCTGAAGTCAGATACTTACACCCACCCAGGCACCCCCAAAAGGCATCACTTTAAAAACTGAAAATGCAATCCATGGGTTGGGATGCTCATTTGATAAATATAATTGACCAAAAAACTAATATCTTTAATATAAAGAAGTCCTACAAATCGAAAACAAAAAGATTTGATGAGAAACAGGAAAGATTCAATAGAATAATGGGGAAAATCACAAACCTATAATTCGGAATTAAAAATGAATAGTGATTGCACATGTAGGGGATTAAATTGTGGCTCTCAAAATATCTGTCCATGTCCTAATCCCAAAAACCTGTGAATGTGACCTTTTTGGAAAAAGGGTCTTTGAGGTAATTAACTTAAGAATCTTGATCATTTCAATCATCCTTGATTATTTGGGTAAGCCTATATCTGATGGTAAATGGATTTATAAGACATTCAGGTGAGAGACACAACGAAAAGACCACAGGAAGGCAAAGGCAGAGATTGAGTCCATGCAGCCACAAGCCAAGGAATGCCTGCTGTCACCAGAAACTGGAAGATGCAAAGAAGGATTCTTCCTGGGGGCCATCAGAAGGAGCACAACTCTACCCCAAACTTGATTTTAGACTTCTGGCCTCCAGAACCATAGGAGAATACACATCTGTTGTGTCAAGTCACCCAGTAATGGTAATTTGTTAAAGGCAGCCCTATAAAACTAATACAGTGCATAAGAGAAACTTTCATTCGCTATTAGAGAAATGAAGGATACAGTTCTCAGTGTAATACCCTTATACACAAACCATATTGGCAAAAATTAAGATGTCTGATCATATTAGAGGTGACAAAGATAATGGCTCAACAGGAACTCTCATACAGTACTGGTAGGATTGTAAATTGGTGCAAGTATGTTGGAGAACAATTGGGTATTGCCTTGTGAAGATGAATTGACACATTTCCTGACAACTCCGCCATTCTATCATCAGATTTAGTACACCCAAGAGGCACTTTAAAACATACCCAAGAGACATGTATAAGAAAATTTACAGCAGTTTTTTGTTTTAAAGATTTCGTTTTTAAGTAATCTCTACCCCCCCACATGGGGTTCAAACTCACGACCCTGAGATCAAGAGTCACACGCTCCACCAACTGAGCCAGCTGGAAGCCCCCTAAATTTATGGCAGTTTTGTTCATAATAACGAAAAACTGGAAATGCACACACAACAAGAGAATGAAAAAATAAATTGCAGCATCTTCACATTGCGAAATTTTCACAGGGAAAACGAATGTGCTATTGTTACATATAACAATATGAATGGTTTTTAGAAGTAGAGTCTGGAGTGAGAAATAGAAATTGTAGAGCATTTGTTCAAAATCCAGAAAAACTAAACATTATGTTGCTTAGGAAAATATGCATAAGATAGAGCATATTCATTTTTAAAAAAGGATCATGGCTACTCTGAGAGTAGGCTGGTGGATGTGTTGAGGAGATACACTCTGCTACAGGAATATTCTAGTCCCGAGATGGGAAACGGGATCCGAGATGATTATATTTGTTCTGTGCTTATTAACTTAAACATATTTTATGTAAGCTCTTCTTAAAAATACATTACTATTAAAAATATGTAATACCCAAATGAAATAAGCAAAGGAAAATGCTGTAATCACTGGGATCACATAGAGATCATCTGTAACCTAAAGCTATCAGTGTGTCTGTTTAAGACCTTTCGACAGGTATTTGGAGAAATGAAGGGTAGCAAGAATGGATGTAACCTCAAATCCAGAAATGGAGAGAAATAAAATGACCCTGTGCACATGTGTTGAAGTGAGAATAGTCTATGATCGTAGGTAGTAGGGAAATGGTCCATAGCTCAGACGAAGGGAGACAGGACTGCCTAGATAAAAGTCTGACCCATCACAAAAAGCTTTCCTACACTTAAAATCCTAAGAGTCATGCTTTGAGTAAAGATGAATTAGTGGGATCAAGAGGCCAAAGCTACCAGGTACTCTTAGGAAAAAAAACCAAAGTTGCAGAGTATACAACTAGAATACCCACCTGGGCCTTTTAGCTCCAGCACAGATGGATGTAACCTTGTAACTTGACCTTGTGTCAGCTGTTTTAAATGAGTGTGTGTGTGAAGCCGGGCAGAGTTCAGTTGTTTTTTTTTTTGTTTTTGGTTTTGGTTTTTTGTTTTTTTTTTTTTTTTTTTTTTTTTTTTTACCTGTGTGCTTAGGTCTTTGGTACAAAATCCCCAGGGCCTAACAAGCTTCGCACGTTCACTTATTGGCTATAGGGAATTATTCTATTTGAAGTGTACCATCTGTTTCCAGTTGGGGCCCTAACTAATACAAGCAGGCCTATTAATTATCTCTCTCAAACCAGCTGTTGGCAATCCTGGGAGTGGTTTTCTGGCAGCTATTACCATACACCATTTGCCTATATTCTTTGTAAACAAAGGTGTCAGTATAGAGCAGTGATTCTCAAAATGTGGTCTCTGACCAGCAGCACTAGCATTACCCGGGAACTTGTTAGAAATGCAAAGTTTGGCTGCACCCAAGACCTACTGAATCCAAAATTCTGGTAGTGGGCCAAGCAATCTGCTTTAATAAACCTTTCAGGTGATTCCAATATGTGTTAAAGCATGAGAACCCTTACTCTACTCAAATCACAATGGATAGTACAGCATCCTGAGCTAATAGTAGGTGAACTTATATTCTTTTTTTTTTAATTTTTATTTATTTATGATAGGCACACAGTGAGAGAAAAAGAGGCAGAGACACAGGCAGAGGGAGAAGCAGGCTCCATGCACCGGGAGCCCGACGTGGGATTCGATCCCGGGTCCCCAGGATCGTGCCCTGGGCCAAAGGCAGGCGCCAAACCGCTGCGCCCCCCAGGGATCCCGTGAACTTATATTCTTAAAATAAAAACCGTATATTGTGTACAACATGATGCTTTGATATACGTACACATAGTTAAATGATTACTAGAGTCAGACTAATAAACGTACCCATCTCCTCAAGGCATCTGGGTGGCTCAGTCAGGTTCGGCTCAGGTCATGATCCCGGGGTCCTGGGATAGAGCCCAGAACCAGCTCCAGCTCCAGCTCAGCGGAGAGTCTGCTTCTCCCTCTCCTTCTCCCTCCCCTACCCTCGTGCTTGATCTCCCTCTCTCATTCTCCATCTCTCTCAAGTAAATAAAATCTTTAAAAAAAATTCCCATCTCTCTTAATACCTTTTTTTGTGTGTGTGTGCTAAAAGCACCTCTTGAGATCTACCCTCTGAGCAAATCTCTCCTATATGATCCATTACTATTAACTGTAGTCATCATAGTGTACATTAGATCTCTAGAATGTATTCATCCCATAGAGCTGAAACTTTGTACCCTTTGAAGAATATCTCCCCATTTTCCTCATCTCCCCACCCGGGTAGCTATTCGTTCTACTCTGTTTCTGTGATGTTTGACTTTTTGTAGATTCCACACATAAGTGAGATCCTACGTATTTTTCTTTCACTTAGAATAATACCCTCCAGGTTCATCCATGTTGCTGCAAATGGGGCAGGATCTCCTTCTTTTAAAGACTGAATAGTATTCCTTATATATAAACCACCCTTTAAAAAAATCCACGTATCTATCAATGGAGACTGAAGTTGTTCCATATCTTGGCTGTTGCAAATGCTGCAGCAAACATGGGCTTCCAGATAACCCTTTGAATATTGATTTAATTTCCTTTGGCTATCTGCCTAGAAGAGGGATTGTTGGATCATATAGTGGTTCTATTTTTAATTTTTATGGAGGAAAACCTCCATACTGTCTTCCATAGTGGCTGTACCAATTTACATTCCCACCAACAGTTGCCCAAGGGCTCCTCTTTTTCTCCACATCCTCACATTTATCTTTTGTCTTTTTGATAACGACCACCCTAACAAGTGTGAAGTCATCTCTCATTGTGGTTTTGATTTGCCTTTCCCTGGTGATAGTGATGTTGAGCATCTTTCCATGTGTCTGTTGGCCATCTGGATGTCTTCTTCGGAAAAAAAAATGTCTATCTAAGTCTTCTCTCCATCTTTTAACCATCTTATTATCATTATTATTCTTGCTATTCAGTTGTATGAGTTCCTTATATATTTTGGATACTAACCCCTTATCAGATATATGGCTGGCAGATATCTTCTCCCATTCTATAGGTTGCCTTTTCATTTTGTTTTCTTTGATGTGCAGAAGCTTTTAGCTTGATGTCACCCTTGTTTGTTTTTGCTTTTGTGGCTTGTACTTTTTATGTCATATCCAAGACCAACATCAAGAAGGTTTCTCCCATGTTTTCTTCAAGGACTTTTACATGTTCCACATCTTATGTTTAAGTGTTCAACCCATTTTTAGTAGGTTTTGTGTATAATGTAAGATACGATCCAATTTCATTCTTCTGCATGTAAATATTTAGTTTTCCTAGCGCCATATGCTGAAGAAACTCTCTTTTGACCCATTGTATATTCCAGGTGTCTATGTTAAAAATTAAGTAACAGTGGGGCACCTGTCTGGCTCAGTCAATGAATTCTTGGTCTCAGGGTTGTGGGTTCAAGCCCCATGTTGGCTGTGAAGATTACTTAAAAATAAAATCTTTTAAAAAAGAGTTGCTATTGTATGCTTGGGTTTATTTCTGGGCTTTCTATTCTGTTCCACTGGTCTGTTTTTATGCAAATACCATAGTGTTTTGATTGCTGTTACTTTGTAATATAATACAGCCTGAAGGGAAGAGGGAAGGGGGTGGTTTTCCTAGAAACCAGGAAGAGTCGGATGTGGCTACCTTGAGAAAGAAGTTACTTGCCAATGAAGGACCAAGGTAACCACACAGGAGGGAATCAGGGGAGTAAGTACCCTGATTTCACTGGCCTCCCTCTCTCCCTTCCTCCCTCCCTCCCTCCCTCCCTCAGTTTCCATCTGAATACCTCAGGGAAGCCAGAGAGCCAGGAAAGCTATTGAAATAATCCACTAGGCCCAATCTTGGGGGGCACAGAGCCGAGCACAGGGCTGCAGGTAGTGGGGCAAGTGAAAGATACTAGGTTCCTGCTAACTCACGTCTTTTATTCAGCAGCCCTAACAGCAAATAAAAGTTGACAGGGAGATGATGGGACCAGAGAGGCAACGCATATTCTGAGTTCTTGTCCCATTTGCTGCTGTGTTGTTAGGAAATAGCACAGTCTGAGTCTGGCTGACATTTACGGAATTCTCCAACACTGCAGAGGTAGAAGAGGTTAGGAGGGAAGCTTAGAGACCAGGAGAAAAACATTCCCTCTTGATGAATTTAATGTGGGGTGAGTCTCGGGGGATCACTATGCCATCATATTAAGTAACTTAAGGCTATTTCGACAATGTTCTAAATAGATTACTTTATTGGAGATTAATGAACTGAAGGTTCCTGTTGAAGAGTTTTGTTTGTTAATGCGATCATTATCTAATTCTAGGCTCATACCCTCCCAAATTTCATAGTGAGTGGAAAAAACAAAACAAAACAATTTCAGTGTGTGATAATTACTCTCCTTGCAATAACAGGGCAGAGGCAGGCCAGGGTCTAGTAGCTCCAGCTCAAGGCAGAACTTGCTAGCTTATTGGATGTTCACTATGTTAATTTGTGGATTGGTTATTACCAAACTTAAAACTGTGACAGTGAGGAGAAAAATACTTTTTATCTTCCAGCAGGATCTACCATTGGAGAAGGTGCTTTAAGGGAATCTCAGCTACCCCTTCTTCATCTCAGTAGACTGTCGAGAAGTGACAAGGCAACAGTGTAAGTGGATGACATCATTGTATTTGGGAGAATATTATAAGAGCTCAAGAAATGGTTCTCTAATGTCCTATATATCTTAGATAATAACTAAAAATGATCCCATGAAAACCTACAGTTTTTTTGTGACCTCATAAATCATTTATAGCATAATATTCCAAGACTGTGACCACTACCACCTGGTCAGCTTGTAGGAAGTAAGATCTTTTAGGGGTTCAATATTTAATGTCTACTGCACAGGGCATAGCCCCTATGCAGAAAACCTATCAAAAACCTCATTGTTCAATCTTTAGTTTGATAAAAGTTCTTCATTTTTAACATTTCTTGATATATATATTTTTAAAACCTCCTTAATCATGTCTCTTAATGACTCTGTTAGGTAAAGTGCATTTTGATTAAATAGCCAGCCATAAAATACGTTTACATTGTGCTTCATTTGGCACTGACTCCCTGATATCATATTGCTTGGATATGAAATGAAGGTTTCTGGAAATGAACTGAATACTCTGACTACAGAAGCCAAAGTAACTGGCTTACATCTGTTTGGTTTTTTTATTTTTCTTTTTTGAACTTGTACATTTGTCATCTGTGATCTGTTTATTTTCACTATGAAGAGATGATGAAGAGATAGGTTTCTAAATTTTGCCTGGAGAGAGAGATACCCATTTCTCCAGAAATGTTCTACTTCTGAGGTGTCCTGTTTAAGTAAAAATATATGTAATTTGCCTTTAGACTATGTGAATGTATCGTAGACAGTTTAAGCAATGGGAATGTATTCTGGGCTACCTTTAGGTCCAGATACCACCTGTTGAATAGTAATTTTTTTAATAGAGTTTTTATTTTAGGGCATGTTTTAAATATAGTAAGTGCTTCTGTTAAAAGCACTAACTTTTTGGCAGATTTTGTAGTCTTGGTAGTCCACCAATTCAAGTAAACCCATTTCTGAAAATCTTCAGGACGCCCTAAATTCTTTCTTTGTTAAGTTTAATGTTCTTCTGAAATGAATAAAAAGTTAGTTTTTGAATTCCACAATAGAAGCAACTGCTATTTGGTATTGCATTTTATTTTAATCTTTTATTCTTTCAAACTTCCGTTTCACAACTAAGAGTCTTACTATTAACATCGCAGCATTTGGATGGCTGAGCATCACCTTTACTTGTGCTGTCCCAGAACAGGCTGAGTATGTAGGGCACAGTGACTCCGATCCTTATACTTCTTGGAAAAGAACAAAGCAGACATAGCATCCAGAGGAATGCCCACAAATCCCTGGCTTTTTTCATTAAGCAGCTTTTTCATAACAAATTGTGCCTCTGTGATCATTATCTTGGCATGCTACACTAATTCTTTTTGGACAAGATTACATATCCAAATGTAGAGACCTAATTTGAATGTTTTTCATTCAACTTTAAAAAGTGTTGAATGTTTTTACACATTCTATGAAATTACCTACCAATTAACTTTATTTTAGGCTCCGATTTGACCCTTTGGTTGGCTAAATTTGTGCTGCACTTTCCATGTGCAAAGACTCCTTTTTTAATGCATCTACCCAGTAATTATTCACTGAAACTTCATAGAAAAATTGTTTTGCTGAAGTATACAAGTGATACAGAGGAAAGAACATTGGGTTTGCAGTCAGATCAGACGTTGGTTAGGCTGCCATTTGTGACATGGGATGAGTTACTTTATGGCTTGGAGCCTTAGTTTTCTTATCTGAACACTTACATGATAATATTTAGCCAATACATTATTGAAATAACATTTGTAAGTACCTGAAAAAGTCTGCAACGTAGCATGTCCTCAAATACAGGTTTTTACTTTCTCCCTTTTAAAATATATTTGTTATCTATTAACTGCTGTAAAATGTATTCAAATTCTATTTATTTGAGCAATAACCTAAAAGTCTGTTTTATATCTTTAAAAGGCATAGATTAGAAAATTGTTATATAGGAAATTTTATCTCCTAGCATAATACAACTCTTCATGCTGAACTCTAATACGCTTTTTTCCAAAGATTTGGGTCTTTAAACTATCTTTAGTCCTGTTATCAGTGTTTTAGATAGGGCCATTTGGATGCAAATTAGCCAGAAAATGAACTCTGGTAGAAGTATTCATTTAGAGACCAATATTGTAGTACTCTGATCCAAAGAACTTCCTCACAAAATGGGATCACACAAAGGTCAGTTGTAATAAAACAAAAGCATAAATCAAAGTAGAATCTTCCTATAAATCAACAGCAATACCCTCAGTTACCACATCAATCAAGATTATTTATAAATATGTCGATAAATAGTGGAGCATCTCTTGGTTTCTCTTCATGTTTCATAGTTTATACAACGTGAATACTTTATAATGTAATCCATAAGGTAAAAAAAAAAAAAAGAATCCCATTGTTTAATAAATATCCATCCATTCACCTACCTTCAGGACACTCCCCTAGGGTGTTAATTATTGTGAATCCATTCTTCTGTGCTGGTGGTTCTCAAACTTTATCAGGCATCAGAGCCACTAGGAGCCTGTTGAAACACAGATTGCTGGTCTGCACCCTCAGAGCTTCTGATTCAGTAGGTCTACGTTGGGGCCTGAGAATCCGCATTTCCAACAAGCTTCCAGGGGGTGCTGAGGATGCTCTTGCTCGGGCTGGGAGCGCAAGGAACGGAGTGCACATGCTCAGAAAGAGGAGTGAGCCCCACCCTTGTTTTTTCTCTTCCTTTTCTCTGCACTCTCCCGCCCCAGTCAGAATGGGGTGTAGCCAAACCGCCGTCCCATCCATAGGAAAATAAGCGGCTTGTGTTGTAAGCCTCTGACATTTGGGGGTTGTTTATTATCCTGGCAAAAGCTGACCAATGCATAACATTTCATTGTGGCATTGTTTTAATAGTGACATTTGGAAATGATCTGAATATTCTTTAAAAAGAATAAAGAAATTGTAAAATGTTCAGAGAGTGGAATAGAAGTTAAATCGAGTGAACCATTGCCTTTTATATGAATATATAAATCTTCAAAACAAGGTTAAAAAAATACCTCACTGCAAAAAGCTGCATACAGCATAACACAATTTATAGAAATTTTAGAAAAATATCAAATATTATTCTATATTCCTTATGGATATATATATGTAGTGAAACTATTAAAATGTGGCTAGACTAATAAATTCTAAATTCAGAAAAGTGGTTACTTCTCAGAGAAGAGTGAAAAGAATGAGATTGAAGGGTGGAGAGTAGAGACCTTCTTCTGTATCTATAGAGTTTTGTTTCTTTAAAAAAAGAGGAATAGATGTCAAAGCTAGTGGATGTTCTCTTCTTCCTGCTTTCCTTTATGGTCAGTGTTGTTCATAGCACAACAAAAACTATCTTTTAATGAAAAGAGCTTCCGTTGGCGCTGTTTTATTGACAGTTCCCTAGGTCAAGAAGCTTTTTGCATGTGACAGCTGAGTGAGGCTGCGGTTTTGAGATTCTCAGATTAAAAAACCGAAAAACAATAGAAATAAGCAGCTCAAATTCTTTGCAGATTAGCCTTTTATGTTAAACATGGGCAGATATCAGGCCATGTAGTATCAATAAGCATGCAGGACCAGTTATTTCCTTTTTCTTGAATGCTGTTTCACTTACTTGGTTGGAAAATTTGATTTGATTTGAATTCATTAAAAAATGCTTGGATAGGCTTTGAGAGATTACACTTGAAGCCCAATTTCCCCTCATTTTGTTTTAAGTAAAGACAAGAGAGCAACTGAGGTGGGTATGATTATTTCTTCACCCACTCCTTCCATTCCCTTCAGGAGGAAGGCAAGGGTATAGAGCATTGCCTTCCAAATCCTATAGCACATCAGAATAATCTGGAGAGCTTTTGGGAGGCAGAATTTTCCAGGCCCTATTTTGAATCCTACCAAATCTGAATTTTCCAAATATAAGGCTGAGAATCTTTATTTTTCTGTCTTTCCTTTTTTTTTTTTTTTTTTTTTTTAAGTTTCCTACAATGACTGTTACCTTCAAAGGACCACAACTGCCTCGTTCTCTACTAACTGAGAGCTTCTCTTCTGGATTTGCTCCTCATGGCTGGATATTGCTCATTTTATCTCTTCTATGAAGCTGTAAGCAGGTGCTAAACACTAAGCAAACCAAGAAAAACCAAAGTATTAAGAAAAGTAATAACATTATATAAAAATTGATTTGCACAAGTGTTATAAACTTATGTGGGTCTATTAGGAGAGCAACCCGGTTACAGAGTTACCCTACTGAGCTCTGGATTTACGAGTTGGCATATGTAAAAGATTTCCTCAGAGCTGCACTGAGGATATTTGTGTTCCCTAGGTGTGTACACATGCCTTCTACCCAAAGTATGCACCATAACTCCTACTCAAGGTGTAGGATATAGAGATGCAAAGCCTGGGAGAACTTTATTTTGGCAACTGGGATCTTTTAAACTGAAATAGTTGTAATGATAACCTTTTACAGGCTTCCTTTTAGAGATACCTGTGTTCTTCGTTAGCAATGTTTTGCTGGCATTGGCAAAGTGTTAATATATTTTTATCATTCAAACCAGTATGCTAACTCTTAATTGATGTGTGTGTGTGTGTGTGTGTGTGTGTGTGTAAGTGTTGCAACCAGGAAAGCAAGAATAAAAATAAAACAGAAAAGCAGCAGAAAAAGGAAGAAAGTAGATACAAGGTAGTGTATCACCAATTAGCTGCAGTTCTACTAGAAAACACAGCTGGTTGCCTTGTCATGAGGGATATCTTCTGAGAGGCCATATGGAGCTATTCCATCTTGGAACAATGTCAATGAGAAGGAAGGGCCAAGAATTTGCCAACTCCTTCCTTCTCCCTTCTTGCATTGGTCAGAGTTTGCCTGAGTTCCTGTTTCTCTTACCAAGGCCCTTGAAGCAGTCTGGGGAAGAGAGCCACAGGACGCAGGGCCAACTTGGGAGCAGGTGCAGGTTATGGCACCACTGTCTGTAGCCTGTAGCCTCGAGGCCAGCTAAGTGAGCAGGTGCATCTTAGCGATGACCTAAAGAGTCCAGGTACCGTCTATGGGGCGGTAGAGGCATGCGGGCTGAGGCATAAGATGAGGAGCTATGGGGTCATGCCATGAGTGACTTAGAGGACTGAGAGCAGCTGCTGCCATGAACCCAACTAGGGAGTGCGCTGTAGCGACTGGCCACCATCGTGCAGCTGGTGAAGCAGCTTAAAGAGCTGTCCTAACCAGAGCCTCCCTGTGTTTTGATGCCAGCTTGGCCTTCTTGAAGGGGCTTCAGTAGCACCCAGCCAAAAACCACAGCCAAGCAAATCCAGGGAGGCGCATAAGCTGAGTCTGCTACACCAAGTCTGCTGTGCAGGCAGTAGAGAACATGATTCTGGGGCACCTTGTGTCAGGCAGTAAGGAGGCTGCCAAACTTGGGTCTTGTCAAAAGGACACAAGTGCCAATTTGAGAGTGCCTGTTGGCCAAAAACATGATAATCTCCCCTGCAAAAAGAAGTGCAATGGATTGCAACACATCAAATATATAAAATAAAAGTTCACAAGTTAACAGTGATACTCCAAAAAACTAACTGTGGTTATCTGGGGGCAGCGGGAGGTGGGGTGGGGTGGGCAAAACTGGGTGGGGTGGTCAAAAGGCAAAACTTCAGTTAAAAGAAAAATAAGTGGGCAGCCCCCGTGGCACAGCGGTCTAGCGCCGCCTGCAGCCTGAGGTGTGATCCTGGAGACCCAGGATCGAGTCCCACGTCGGGCTCCCTGCATGGAGCCTGCTTCTCCCTCTGTCTGTGTCTCTGCCTCTCTCTCATTCTGTGTCTCTATGAATAAATAAATAAAATATTTAAGAAAAATAAGTACTGGGGACATAAGGTACAGCATGACTATAGTCAGAGCTTCTAATATGGTATGTTTGAAAGCTGCTGAGAGGGTGGATCCTAAACGTTCTCATCATAAGAAAAAAAATTTGTAAATGTATGAAGTAATGAGTTTGGATGAAACTTACTGCAATATGTGCATGTTGTTTCGCAATATATGCCTGTCAAGTCATCATGCTGTACACTTCAAATTTATTCAGTGTGGCGTATCACTTATATCTCAATAGAACTGAAAATAAATGAGTGGATTAATTGACTAATAGACAAATAAAGTGCAGAATGAATAATAGAATTTGAGAGCGTTCATTTTGCAGACTTTAATAAACTAATGGATCTAGACAATAATAAACAAAGGCCCTTAAAACCATTAGGTAAAAACTTAAGGGGGAAACTTTATAAAGGATGGAGCAGCCTGACAATACCTGAACCCATGGATCAATCTTATTACTAAAAATGGAACAGACAACCAGACACGAAGTTAACTACCTCCTCTACAGTATTTGTGTCTCAAAAAATTGAGCCCGAATCTAATTAAGCATCTCGATTTACCAGTTTATAAGAAACATAAGGGAAAGAGGAACATATAAATTGATACCTTGAGGATGCAATCCGCTAAATTCAGAATAAGGGAACTCTTCAAAGACAAAATAACCCATTTTTTCAACAAATGGCATAGTAAAACTGAGAGTGGGCACAGGGAGACAGTACATATTTAAAGAGGCTTAGAAAACATGTCAGCCAAATACATTTTTAGGATCTTATTTGGATTTTGATTCAAACAAACCAATTTTAAAATACATCTTTAAAAATCTGGGAAAATCAAATACAAGCTGGGTGTTAGATGATATTAAGAATTTGCTGCTAATTTGTCAAGTGTGGCCAGACACTGTGATTATGTTTTTTTTTTAAGTCCTTATCTGTTAGACATACATAATTGTCTCTGTGGGTGAAATTATATGGTGACTGAAATTTGCTTTTAAAAATCCAGAAGAGGGATCCCTGGGTGGCGCAGCGGTTTGGCGCCTGCCTTTGGCCCAGGGCGTGATCCTGGAGACCCGGGATCGAATCCCACATCAGGCTCCCGGTGCATGGAGCCTGCTTCTCCCTCCGCCTGTGTCTCTGCCTCTCTCTCTCTCTCTCTGTGACTATCATAAATAAATAAAATTTAAAAAAAAAAAAAATAAAAAAAAAAAAATAAAAATCCAGAAGAGACCAAAAAATGGGGAAAAACAGATGAGAAAATAAGGACAAATGTGGCTGGCTTATTGATGCAAGATGAGGATATGTGGCATTCATTCTGCTGTTATCTCTCCTTTTATGCATGTTTGAAAATGTCTATAATAAAAGGCTAAAAAATTAAAATACAGGAACACACTGTCTTTAAACAAACATACAAGCTCCCGAGTTGGTTCTGATGAACCAGCCAGCTTTGGGAATCATTTAGGTAGAGAGGACCTTGGAAGGCAAGTGTAGAGAAGCTGAAAAGGCCCCGCCTCCCTCCCACCCACACTGTTCACAGGTGCTTGCCCACTACCTGTGACAGCTCTCCTACAATTGGTCAGGAGGTTGTTCTCAAGGACATACAATCTTGAGTGATGGGAAGACAATCAGAACTCAGGCTGCTTGATGTGATAGCTAGTGGTCCTATTAAAGCTCCTTCTCAGATAAAAGAAAAAGATTAATGAGTGTTCATATTTAGCTCCTATTTCCATGAGAAAGCCTGTGGAAAAGCATCTATGGTTAACTAATCTGGAAAATAAATCAAATTAGTCACTGTTGAGGCTTGCATTACAATCCAGAATAAGATACATTTTGTTGTTGTTGTTGAGTGGCTTAGCTTGAGGGTAGAACTTTATGGTGGTTTTTATGACACGAGATTTGCTATTAATTATTTCAGAGTTAGTTTAGTTCAGCTTGTTTTCATAACTAATACTAATTTCAACATTCTTATGTAGACTTCTAGATATTTCCTTAAGAAATAATTTTATCCTGGAATTGTTGGGTCAAAGTATGTGAATATTTACAATAGTTTCTCACTACTAATCTATAAAGAGGAAATTTCACTAAATCGTTATCAAAGTTTACCATTTCATTTTAAAAGATTTTCTTCCTCTAAAAGCAAAAAAAAAAAAAAATCTAATAAAATCTAGCTGAAAAGAAATGAAAGAAATATACCCATTCCTTCACATGCACTGTTTCATTTACTCCTAACAACAAACTTATGCCATAGGTGTATTTTTTGCACTTGATAGAGGTAGAAATAGAATTAAAGAGAATAAAAATCTGATGAAGTAGATTCTCAATAGATGCTGAGCAATGAAAGTTTAGAGGTGCTCTAATTTTCATTCTTATAGCAATATCCACTCATTGACTTTTTGTCTGTGGTACTGTTCATTTTTAGTAGTTGAGACTCAAAGCATTTAGACATTTAAAGTCTTTTGAAGCTCTGAAACATTAGAAAATTTAGATTTCTCTAACCATTCTAAAAATTTTGCATCTCAATACAAACCACCATTTGTAAGATACAATAAGAGCATTTCTATAAAATAGATTCATTTCCATCCAGATTTGTGTGTGCATGTGTGTGAATGTATATAAAAGTAAATTTCATAAAATTTCAAGGGAATTAAGTGAACCCATAGTATGCATCAGGTCTAAGGTATCTTATAAGGGAAAGTTCCCTAAATTTAAAAAGATGAAAGTCATTCACTTAACAAGTATTTAGTAAGCATTTACTCTGGACCTCTTTGTTTCAAGTAAATCCGAACCTTTAGTGTGGTTCAAGGACTGCCTGGATGGGAGTGGGGTCAGCTCTCATCTAGGTGCCCTGGGATGGAGTCTGGTGGTACCTGCCTGACTTCCAGGCCCATTGTCCTTCAGACCACACACGATGCCTTTTGTCCCAGTGACCAACATCCTGGCATCCATGAGAAAGTTTGAAATGCCAGACCACTTGTGGTCCAGAACAGAACCTTGCACATAATACAGGTGCTTGGTGAATAAACACCGAATTAATGCTAACAGGAAGATTTGCTTCTTGAGGGAAAAAGCTGCCAAATCAAAGGCCACTCTAGCGGGTGGGATTTCAGATGGCTGTAAACCATGTTATTATCATAAGGGCAATACATATCTGGGTCCTTGTGGCTTTTCTTATGCCAAACCAAACCTGTGTTGTTCTAAAGATCTGATTTCCTCAGTGACAATGAGAATAGAGATATTTGGTTTTTACTTTATGCTTTTTTTTTTTTTAAATTTCTGTTAACAATGATGGGTGAGCATCAACTGTGCCTGTTTTTTAAAAAAAATTATAAGTGACCAGCTTGCATGACCTGATTACCAGGGATGATGACTTTCAAGCAACCACCACTGCCACCATATATAACTAGCACCAAGTGTGCATGGAATAAAAAAGAAACATAGTCTCTAGCCTTGAGGAAGACACCACCTCGCTGGCATCAAATGCCACGTGGATGAGCCACAACGAGAAGATGCTTTTTAAAACTTCTTATTTTATGCTTGTTAAAACACTTTGGTTGTGTTATCTCATTTGATTTTGAGTGTCAATTCTTGAATGACACTTGCATGCAAGCATGAACTAAAATCTTATGTGGAAGATGGTCAGACCTCATTTTTGTGTGTGTGATAGCGTCTCCTGCTGAAAATAATGCAACAAAAGGAATAGAAGTATTTCACTAGAAATAGTGAAGGCTGCACTTGCTTACACATTATGTGAGCGATGTGTGGTTTCAACACTGACATTGTTGGCTAAAAAAAAAATCCTTGATATCCTTGGGGGAAACTTCTTTCATGCTAATGCCACCTATTTAGCTCTGGAAGCTCTGGTGAAATGGAGGGGAACTTTGAGGGCTGTTAAATTGACAGGCATGCTACTCTGTTTTAAGTTGTATGACCATGAAAATCATAAGTCTTTACAAAACTGTTTTTCTAATTTACAGTGCATTTTAATAAGCATAATTCAGTTATTTAATTCCCAGTAGCCCAGAACAGAAAGCAACACTGTAGGTGGCTGATTAATAATTTATGTTTATCTTTAGTAACTAACCATGTCAATATGTGAAGATGTTCTGAAAGAAACAACATATTCAAAACAGACTTCCTTTGCTATGTAATTTCTTTGGGATATTTCATTTTTTAAAGTGTTTATATTAAAGCTTTAAAAATGTACTGCCTATCCAAATGGTATTTGTACCTCATATTTAATGCCATTTATATAAATGTTTAAGGGTAGAAAATTATCAGCTCAGCAACTGTTTAAGGAAATTTATTTCCTGTTATCATCTGCTATGTTAAAAATATCTTTTTGAACATTGTTTAAAGCTTTACACTTTAATATGCTTTGGAATAAACCACATAGGCCCAGGTCCTCTAAAACTTCTCAAAGTTTTCCCAGATTTTCCTTTATGTTAGCAATAATCGTGTTATTATTTTTGCCTTGTACCATCACATATGGCTAATTAATGTGTTCCCAAATCCTCACAAATTGCTGGGTGCATCAAATCTTCATTTTTCTGGCGATACATATTATTTAATGGAAAGTTCGATCTTTCTTAAAGGAAGTAACTTCAGTCAATATCATCACTAAGATGATTTAGGTAAACTTATTGACAAGAAAGACCATATTTTATAAATATTTATAAAACATTCCAAATATTTAACAACTGATAAGGTGGGGGCATTGGCCAATCAGAATAGACCCAAGCCATAAAGCTGAACAAAGTCCCATAGGCCCCCTTTAGGGACAGGTGTGAACCATTTAGTGGCTGGATCCTGAGAAGGGAGGAGGAGGGGTGAGGCTAGTGAGAGGCAGAGGAGGAATGGAAAACACTAGAGGGCTCATAACAGTGACTCCACGCCAGGGGTTCTGAACTCTTGACATTTTGGGAGGAATAATTCTTTGTTGTTGGGAGCTGTGCTATCCAATGCAGAAGGTCTGATTGCATCTCTGGTTTCTAGCCACTAGGTTCCATTGTCACTAGGCCCTCAGCTGTGACAAACAGAAATATCTGCAGATATTGTCAAATGTCTCCGGGGAGGCAAAAGCACCCTGGCTGGAAACCACTGTTATATACCATCTGGTACAGAGATATTTCAATATTTTTAACAACCGTTACATTCACACCATCACCCACAATGTCTTGAACTGTTGCCTGCCTTGTAGCGAGTGCTTAAGAGAGATTGGATGAATAAACGGGTGACTCATTCAAGTAGTCAACACAGTGGGAATAACCTTTGAGGAAAGGTTGACTCATAAGTTGTCTTTTGTACTTTGAGTGCGGGTACATCTTGATTTACGACCAAACAGGTGTTTAGTGAGCTCCTTCAACATGTTGACCACATATTTGACACTGTGGAGGCTTCTGGAGCATGAGGCCAAGGATTGTCTGCAATTCTTCTCACTCTGTACACTCTGGATTGTTTCCCCCACTGTCATGGTTTTCCCTTACACGCGGATGGAGTCTACACCAGCACATCTATCCCTCAAGCTCTTTCAGAATTTACGCTGCATCTCTTCTGGCTTTGTGCATAGTACACCTTAAATACAAAATCTTGAGAACTGAACTCAGCTTTTGCCTCACCTCCCTGTATCAAGACAAACTCCATGTCCTGCTTTGTCAACATTAATTAGATCATTATCACTTCACTCATGGTGATCATCGAAAGACAATGCTTTCTCTTGCAAGTCCTACTCGCAAACAATAATCACTAAATCCACTAAACCCACCAAACAGTGTGGATTTTATCCTCTTCTTGTTGTTTTCTGTCCAATTGGATTAATTCTCGTCTTCCAGACTCTGGTGTGTTCTCTCTCAAATTCAAACTTCACACTGCTTCCGGTGTCATCTATCTAAATGGCAACTTAATGCCATATTAAAACGCTTCTGTTTTCTAAAGGATAAAAATCTAAGCTCTTTAGCAGAGTTTCCTAAACCTGGCCTCTGCTCAGTCTTAGATTTCCTGCTCTAGCAATTCTGAACAGCTGTCAATTCCCTGTTACTTCTAGGCTCTACTTGTTCCTTTGATCTGAAAATACCCTCTTGACCCTTTGTCACCAAACCAACTCCAAATCCTTTAGTTCAGGTGACACCTCTTCTGGGCAGTCTTTCTCGAATTGCTTATCCTGGGCTCAGTGATTCTTTCATTTTTGGTACTCCGAGCCCTCCTTAATGGTAGCGTTGTCATCCTGGATTGAAATCATCTGTTTAACTATTACATGGCTCATCACTTGGGCTGAGACTATGTCTTAGGCATCTTTATAGCCTCAGTTACTGCCATAGGTGCTTAATAAATGCTTCTGGTATGATCTCAATTCTGGAAGAAAGAAAAAAGCTGGATATACAGGAAAAAGGACTGGAAGGATATCCATGTAACATAGCTAGATTCTAAACTTTTGCCTTTTTTTGGAACTTTCTCCCACCTTGGCCAAAAGAAGTATCAGTGTGAGACTAACCCACATTACCACATGACACACAGGAAACACAGTTGCTTTGCAAACCTGGGGAAGGCTGGAAAGAAATGAGGTGAAGAGGGAGAGAGGGAAGAAGGAAATAGCAGCAATGACAAAAGCATAAACTTTGGTAATCGTATCACAGTAAATCCGTGTTCTCAAAAAACCTCTAACCCTACTCCTATTGAGAAAAATTTAAGAAGAGAATGCATATCCAACTATAAGAGTGCTGCTTACTTCCTTTGTAAGTTGTGAACAATACCCACCTCTCCTTCCGTACCATCCTGCACGTGCTCCCTTCCACCCTAAATAAACCTTACTGAAATAAAAATTAAGTTTTGTGATTTTTTTTTCCTGCTGTTTTCAAGGACTCAAGCTCAATTGAGGACATAAGGCTAGCAGATGGCATAGTTTTAAAGAAGTTATAATATTTGGGTTGAAATTCCCTACTCTGTTAATTATGGCCCTGAAGACTTCTTGTCACAAAAGCAAAATTTTACAACCCCTTGACATTAAGAATGTTGATACTCGGGCCCTAGTACAGCTGCCTGTGCATGAGGCCAACAGATGGGCATAGTGTTTCTAAAGAAATAAAAGGCTGCATTGCTCAGGTTTAAATTCTCTAATCCAGTCACTAAGGCTCTGTGAGCTCACTGCATGAAAAAGAGGGCTGCTGCTTCCTCATTTGAAGAACCTATTGGCTCTCTGGTGCCCTTCCTGTCCCAGCCCTGCTTCCTACTTGGAGCCACTGGGAGAAGAATGTTAAGAAGCCATAACCAACCCAATTAGTGTGTCATGGAAGATATTCCTGTGGTTGGCTCATTCTCATGAGCCGAGCCCTCACCTGGTGCTCTTCTGGAGGAACACTTTAGGAATGGGGACAAAGGCAACGATGTGGAAAACCAACAAATTATCATATTTTCATATTGTTTCTAGAACAAGGCATTACATTTGCAACTCAATGAGGATCTATTTATAGTCTGTCAACAGACAACAAGATAAGCACTGCAGGCCCTTTTACTCACAACAGCCTTTTGTAAGAAACATTTCCATGCAATCCATGTGCAAGTTGACTAAGCTTGTTGAATATCTTAAAATATGGGATGATGAATATAGAAATGGAATATCTGCAACCTAAAGGAAGCTCAATGTAATCACCAAGGAAGCCGAATGTTAGCTTCAGCAACATGGTTTGGTGGGAAAAGTCTCACTTTTCCACCAGTCTGGCCCCAGCTCAGATCTTGTAGGTGGCACCTACCAGCCATGTGACTTTACATAAACCGCTCTGTCCCCTGACCTCTGGTTTATTTACATGCAAAACTGGGGAAATAATAACTACCTGCCAGATCTGGTTGAGCTTGAAAATTTGAATTTAAGGTACTAGTGCTCATTGACTAGTACTTCTTCCAAATGGAGATTATATTTGTTCACCAAAGGTTCGCACTTCATCTTTCAAAGGCCCTATGCACTGTCCTCAGGCTTTACCAGGACTTTGGTTTCCCATCTTCTCTTCTGTGGCATGGGATCAGAAATGCAGTCATTTCCCTCTGCTTCACCTCCGATTCTCTAGGCTTCTGCGCTAGAGAGGTGTTTTAGATGTGACCATTTATTTTTATTTTCTGTTTTGAAGGAAGTGACAAATAACTAAGGTTTGGGTTTTACTTATTTATAAGAAGATAAGTTTCCTTGCCCAACGCATTGATATTAAACTTTTATGGGGTGAAATAATAATTGTTGATGAAGATGTGGAGGAGAAGGTACCCTTGTGCCCTATCAGTGGGAATGAAACTGGGGCAGTCACTGTGGAAGACAATATGGAGGTTCCTCAAAAAATTAAAAATAGAACTGCCCTATAATACAGGAATTACACTCCTGGGTATTTACTCAAAGGATATAAAAACACTAATTAGAAGGGACATATGCACCCCAGCATTTATAGCAGCGTTATTTACAATAGTCAAATTATGGAAGCAGCCCAAGTGTCCATTGATAGATGAATGAACAAAAAGGCATTGTTATATATTATATACACAATGGAATATTATTCAGCCATAAAAAACAAAGTCTTGCCATTTGCAACAACATGGATGGAGCTAGAGAATGTAATGCTAAGAGAGTAAGTCAGAGAAAGACAAATACTATGTGATTTCATTCATATATGGAAATTAAGAGACAAAACAAATGAACAAAAATGAGAGAATGAGAGAGAGAGAGAGAGAGAGAGAGAGAGACAGAAACCAAAAATCAGACTCTCAACTATGGAGAATAAACTGATTGTTATCCCATGGGGGTATGGGGGAATTAGGTGGTTGGGATTAAGGAGGGGATTTGTGATGAGCACTGGGTGCTGTGTGCAAGTGGTGAATCACCATATACAGAATTTAACTTCAACATTAAATTGATCTAAAAAATATACACCTGAAACACAGTGTCTTAACTATACTGAAATTAAAATCTAAAAAATAAAAAAAAAATTATGGAATAAAAAAAACTAGATACGAAGGAAGTCTGAAAACATTAAAAACTACAGATGTTCTTGGGATTAGTATCAAAATATTGTTGAACGTTGCATGGATATTAACTGGGACTCTAACCCATGTTGACAGAAGAAACTTCCCATGGCATACATACTAATGCTGGACTGCCTGCCAAGCGGTTCCAACATTTGTGGGTGGCCAAATGCAGTTTGCTTTACTTAATGAGGTGAAGTACAGTAGGAGGGGGGAAGAATTTAGGTAAATCCTTTGTTCTTACTGATTCTAGAAGAACAAGCTACAACAAGCCCCATTTGTCCTTTCCAAGAGTAAGTTTATACTTGAGTAGGGTTGAGAGAGAATCATGTCCTCAATTTCTATTAATCACCCACCAAGGGGAGGCTGTGGGATTGGCTCTGGGGGCTTAGTTTAAGCAAGAGGATTCAGAAGCCTCATTTCTATCAACTCTTGTGGAATGATTGCCAGCAAGATCTGCTCTCTAACACAATTGCCCTCTCCCTGTGAAATTAGTGGAACCATCCTTTTTCTACCCATTTTGTCCCTAGAAGATGGACAACCAGGTAAAACTCTCAACTTTTAAGCAAATCTAATTTCTGGTTTTATACCTTAGCACCTTCTCATTCCTATTCAAACAGCTCTGCTGTCCAGGTCTGACGCTTGAACACCCTTGAAGACTACACACTGGTCTTTTGGCCCCTAGCTTCTATGATTATTTATTATTCACTCATTACCCCCTGGGGGTTGCATTTCTCCTCCTCTGTCACCCGTTAACCCCAGTGCACCTGTTCTCCACTGCAGGTTCCTGGAAACAATCTGAACTCAGCAATGTGTAATTTAATTTGAATTTTCAAGTTAGAGGGGATCAGAGGCACTTGAATATCTGGCATGGGGCCTTTTTGAGAAATAGAAAGTTGCCCTCTGTTAATGGAATGTTAGGCATTAGCAAGATATATGGAAAGGTATTTTATATTAGGGTGGTGGGAAAGAGTGAGTGAGAAAATGGGATCTCCTGACTAATGAAGTGACTGAACACAGATTTAGTAAACATTGGAATACATGATTTGATGAATAAAATTACTTTGAGAAGGCAATGGACTCGAACTTAGCATTTCCAAATGATCTTGGAAAATCCAGCATGGTGAATGAATGGGATGCCATATGCCTGGCCTCATTCTGTCAATACAATATCACCACAGATTATGTACATTCCTCCCTCCCTAAATTTACACCTGTTTTTCTTTCTCCTCATCTTTCCTTCTCTACAGCTTCCTCCATCAGCTTCAGCCACACTCATTTAGAACTTAACGCGGGCACTGAAATATTTCTTCTTGGTCGTACAGAGAAAAGTTTGTTTCGTATTTGATGCAGTGACCTCTGTATGTGCTCCCTTTATTCAATCACCTACTGTGTATTATAAGAAAAAGCTTTGAGGGGCCCCTGGGTGGCTCAGTCGGTTAGGTGCCTTAGGTGCTCCGGTCATGGTCTGGGAGCCCTGGGATTGAGCCCTGTATTGGGCTATCCGCTCAGCGAGGAGTCTCCTTCTCCCTCTCCATCTATCTCTGTACTCTCCCTCTCTCTCTCTCTTACTCTCATAAATAAATAAAATCTGAAAAACAGAAAAGAAAAGGCTTTGAGGTCTCTACATGAAATTGATTGTAAAAATATCCAGTGTTCTATTGAAGTGCATCCCCCTTGGGTGGTGCCTGCCATACAGGACCTTACCAGTTTCGGCCAGGACCAAAGATAAATAAAGACCCGCTTCCATAATTGTCCTTTCATGAGTGGAGGCAGTAAGAGAAGCAGCAACGGTATTAACTAGGTAATGGGCTCTCGCTTGCTGAATGCTTCCCAGATGCCGGGCGTTGTTCTAAGCACTTTCTGTGAATACATTCATTTACACGGCATGATGATCCTACAGGAAGGTATAATCAACTACTCATAAGGGACAGCACTGAGGCTGATGCCAATCTTCCACTGGTCTAAGAAGGTGGCAGGTGCTGTGTCTTTGGCCTAGCTGGAGAACAGTCCCCTGGCAAGCAAGGGCCAACGTCAACCCCTACGGGGATCCCTCCCAAAATCTGACCTGGAGGCCTGAGGCCAACGGGGATTTGCAGAAAAGTTAATTTAATCCTATTCATGGGCACTGAACACATCTTTTTCTCTTATGAAGAACAATGGATTAAAGGAACTAAGCGAGGAAACTTAAATCAGATCCAAAAGTCTCATAAAATAATTAAATACTGAACATGACCTATTGAAGGCCAAATATGTCCATAATTAATACTAAATGAATGTCTGCAACACATTTCTAAAGTATGCTTTGTTTTACTAGCCACCGTAATTGGATTCAATTCAGTAATTCACTTAACTTTTTCCTTAAAGAATGGAATTGATGTGTTGAGGAATTGATGTATGTTCTAATGATTGTTTTCGTTTAGTCTTCTGCTATTAAAAACCAAGTCACGGAACAACATATTTAGTAAGGAGCACGTACTACAGATTTTATCATAAACTGAACAGACTCAATTTCCCTCTGCCCTCGTACTCCGTCCTGCTGCTATATAAACTCTGTGTTTTGACCTTGGAAAATCTGGCCTCCACTTGCATAACTTTGCTCAGTCGGAGGATGCAGCCTTGGTTAGCGAGGGTTTAAGGAACCGCATGCAGCTGGACTCAGACGAGTAAGCAGGTAAAGGTGAAATTCAGAATTACGGGTTGAAGTGAGCAAGGATTTGTTAACAACTGTAAAGCTTTGAGGCTGAGGATTGGGCCTTCTCTCGTCACGGCTAAAGAGTGAAATTCTCTTAGCAAAAACATATATTGAGTGATAAGATAATTTAGGTTGATCTTTCCCACCAGCCTCACCTTCTACCTTTGAAGTCTGCAAAGTGAAAAAGCAAACAAAAACTGGCCAATTGTGAATCATTACTTAATTATTCATGAGGTATATGGTACATGTCAAGGAAAGGGATTAAAAATGTTTGCTGCCTTCTGCCTGAGAGACAAATGTTTTCATGGGGTATATTTATCATCAAAAACCATGTAGCAGTCATGTGTTCTGGGCCAGGAAAAGAAAAGGATGTAAGTTTTGTCTCTTACAGACTGAGCAATGCTTTGGGACAGGCATCTGTACATCTCTGCCAAGCAGAGGGCTACCAAATGTTGTGTTAAACCTAAGATGATGGTGGATTATTAACGTTTGCCCTTTCTGATTTTTCCCCAACATCTGGAACATTTCCCAGGGTGCAGCTTCTACTTGCAAGGGAACTTGAAATTCCCAGTGTTCGACTTGAGGCCAATAGAGATAAATCAGAGCCCACTTTATAAAAGAATAGGAAGATGACTTGAAATACTAATCCTGATAGAACCCACTGACATGTCAGCCTGGATTCTGACTAGCGGATCAGTGGTTAGGATCCCCTGTATCTGGTGCCTCAGGGGAGGGACCTCCAGAGAGAGCTGGGCCCAGGCCCTGGGCAGCCCAGGGGTCAGGGCATCTCATCCCAGGCTGTCTTAGCATCCCTGCGAGGTAATGCTGTCATTCTGTGGGCCTAGAGGGCAAAGCATTGAACCAAAGAGGATTAGTCCCAGCCCTAAGGTCTAATGGAATTTACCTTGTTTGGGATCTATCTCCCATGGTTCTGTTTCTCCCTTTTGAATGGGAATGTCTATCCTATACTTACTCCACCACTGTATTTTGGAGGCACATAACTTGTCTGGTTTCACAGGTTCACAGCTGGAGAGGAATTTTGCCTCAGGATCAGGATCCTATCTCAAGTCTCGCCCATATGTGATTCAGATGGTATTTAAATGAGACTTTGGACCCTAGGCGTAAAGCTGATGCTGGAATGAAGTTCAAGCTTCTGGGGCTGTTGGGATGAAATGAGTGCATTTCACATGAGAGGACATGAATTTGGGAAGGACAGGGGCTGAATTCTATGTATTGAATTGTGTCCCCCAGTACTCATGTGTTGAAAGCCTAATTCCCAATGTGATGGTATTTGGAGACGGGACCTTTGGAAGGGACTTAAGTTTGGATGAGGTCATGAGGATGGAGCCCTGATAAGAAGAGACACCAGGGAACTTGCTTCCTGTCATTTTCTCCCCACCATGTGAGGAGGACCAGGAAGTATCTGCAAGCAAGAAAGAGGACCCTTCCTAGAAGCCACATCTCCTAGTACATTGGTTTTCACTTCCCAGTCTCCAAGGCTGTGAGAAATAAGTATTTATTGCTTAAGCCACCCAGCCTATGGCATTTTGTTACAGTAGCCCAAGCTGACTAAGACAGCAGGCTTCTTAGCTTTAGGCCTTAAAGATATGGGATATTATTAGCATTTTAATCCTAATAATTATGACTATAATAGTAATGGCCAACATTAATTGGGTGCTTACTGCATTCCAAATGGGGGTGTAGCTGTGGGAAAGTCTACAGACCGGGACTTGGTGGAGCCTTCCTTCAAGGACTCTGGGAGACAGGGAAATGAGGGGGGCGTCTCGAGAAAGCAAGGTGTTGAACTATGATTTCAGCTGCATCACAATTTCCACAGGCCAGGTACACACTGTAATGTGTTCCAAAAGAAAAGAAAAAAGTTTTGAAATCCAAAATAATTACATGTTGACTTAATCACTAATCTTGATGAAAATTTCATTTAAACTCTGTGATTTCCATTGGAGGTATGATAAAAATGAAGTGCTCTCTCTGCATGACTTGTGAATAATAAGCTTTTGAGTACCAATAATTTGACAGCAATGGGCTGAACAGAATAAGCATTTTGATCTCTAATCAGAGAAATGAACACCTGGGAGAATAAGAATAGAAAGTAGTTGTAGGATATGCATTTCCAGAAAATGTAACTTCAGGAGGAAACAAAACAAAACAAAACAAAACCCAGACCTAAAAATTGCCAGAAATCAATGTTTGTCTAGTAGAATTGCTTTAGCATTCTTAGTCCTTTTTCTTTTTTTTAGCATTCTTAGTCTTTAATTTTCTATTTGAATGAATCTTCTTTTTAAAGTAAACAATGGAAAAAAGAGAAAAGTTTGAAAATTTTCAACTCAGAGGGGGAATGTCCTTCATTTTGCTGTAATGTTTTAAAACCAGCTAGATGTGTTCTCCAAATGAAGTAGAAGGAAAGAGGGTGATATTAGAAAAACATAAATCAACCCTGAAGTATGTAATTATTATGAGGTATGACTCTCCCTTAAAACTTTGCTGAAAAATATAAGGAATAATAAACACTTCTAAATTATTTATGCTCTCCTAGTATGCTCTGACTTCCCATTTCTGCTTTTAGAAACTTTGCTTTTATAATCTGTTTTATTTTTATTTACTGAATTACGGAATGATGAGTAATATTATTATTGCACAAGTGACTTAGACTATTATAAGGTCTCCTTTGGTTACTGTGGCATGCTTCAACATTTTTAAGAAAGGCTGAATGGGTAAAGTTGCAAGTGCTAAATGTCCTGTTATTACCTAGGACTTCAATCACCCTGAGTATGTCCTGCTGCTAACACATGTGGATTCCTGAAGGCATTTTAGCAGGAGTTGGTGGCAATTGTTGCATCTGTAAACTCTGTGAATTTGCATGTGGCTGGTCTGGCCGCAGCTCTGCTTCAAACCTCCAGTCATGCAAGAGAAACGGGGCTCAGGCCTCTAGAAAGAAAGCTGTGAAGAGGAGTGTGCTGGTTGGTGTTTATGAGTGTTTGTGTTCCATCCCGTGTCATCACATATAAATTAAGATGGCTAGCCATTTTTCTACTCTCTTGTGTTTTTTTCCTCTTAGGAAGAGAACATATTTTTGAGCTGTTATGTAGCTGGTGCAGATCTGTTTTAAAATTTAGCACACTAGATGCTACATTTCGTTTCTTCCCAGTATTGATGATTAGTATGAATCACTACCTGATGGAGAACTCCATGCCTGTTTATTCATTCTGAGACTGTCAGGACTAACCCGGACTAATCATGTTTGTTCTCTGCACCATCACGGTCTGGTTGGCCCTTTGTCCTCTCAAGCTTGGTCTTCTTTTTGATGTGCTTGGGTGTGCCCGGGGCGGGCTGTGCGACTCAGCACTGCACTCCTTGCCTGCATTCTCGGCGTCTGCACACCCTGTGGAATGACAGGCCTTCATTTGCGCCCTCTCGGTGCCCTGGCACTCTTTGCCCCTGCCGGAGTCCTCATGGGAAATGGCCTCACATCCCTGCATTCAAGTTCATTAAAAGCCCTGTTTCTCTGACATAATCAAAGCATTCAGTCTCTCATTGATCAATCTACAGACCAGCCAAGCAATTGAGAAAAAAATTCCTCTTTGTTCTCAAAGGTTCATAGTGTTTGGAAATTATTGAACAGGTGGTAGATACTTTCTGTTTTCACTAACAAAAGGCAGAGTACCTGCCTGGGATTGGGGAGGGAGGATGATAAATCTGTTAAGGCCACCCTAGGCCACCTCCCTGGCTGCAGAGAAGCCAAAAAGTACACAGACCCCTGATAAGTAAATGATGGGGAGCACTTGGGTTTATCTTCTCAGGGGCCAGATCATGTTAGGGAACCCTTGGTAAGATCCTTTCTTATCTGTTCGTAGGTGGTCACCATCTTGATTCTCATTCCGCCGCCCTCCCCTGTGGGGAGAGATTGTCGAGTGGGTTAAATGATAGGATCTAAAAGAGACCCTTTCATCTAGGTGGGAAGAGGCTATTAAAACAGGTCTCTAAAAGTACTGGATTCCGAAAAATCAAGGGCGTAGTACACTCTGTGGTACAGGGAATTTTGACCTTGGAAAGTGTCCTATTGTTCACCTAATTATTTGGGAATATTTATTTTTAAGATTTTATTTTTTTTATTTGAGATATATATATATATATATATATATATATATATATATATATATAGAGAGAGAGAGAGAGAGAGAGAGAGAGAGAGAGCACAAGTAGGGAAGAGCAGAGGGAGAGGGAGAAGCAGACTTCCTGCTCAGGGGGGAGCAGATCTGGGGCTTGATCCCAGGACCCCAAGATCATGACCTGAGCCAAAGGCAGACGATTAAACGACTGAGCCCCCCAGGTGCCTCTATTTTGGGATATCTTAAAGACTAGTCCTATCGTGCATTGACTTTGATCACTGAACAGCACTACTAGAAGTAGACAACCAGAGATAATTCGATACCTTTAGCTTCAACCCCTAACCGAGAAAATTACTTATTTGCCTAGTGATTTTCCACCACGGTTTTGCTGTTCTTCTTAAGGAGCCTGTGGGAAATGTTATCGCACAGGTTATCTCATTTAATCTATTCCAATATTATGAGGTGGATATTATTTATCACCATTTTCAAATATAATACCTGAGAAGAGAACTTAGCCTTTGTCTTGCGTAAAGCTGTGCTTCTTCCATTACTGCAAAGGCTCCTGTCTTGTGTGGGACGAGAGGATAAAAAACAGATCCACAGATGCATAATTCTTTCTTTAAAATTATCCTGCTGCTCATTTCCATCTGGTTCCATCTACAGAACAATGCGCTTTGCTACCCCACTATCTTCTATCCTATGGTAGAGCCACTGCTCGGAGCTAGGCCTGGCTCTAAGGATGCCTCAGTTGTGTTAATAGTATTTTCAATCTCACGTTGGCACCATTTTAATGAGTGTTTGTCAGCAGGATTTGACTCCTAAAATAAACTACATGGGAAATCTATAGTCCTTTTGAAGATGTGCCCACCCTAAAATAAATAGGTAGGAAGCTAGTATTGGTTAAATATGGCCGTTCTCAATCTGTTGTCCTCAGACTTCTAGGGATCCCTGAGACCCTTTCAGTGGGGCTACATTGTCAAACTATTTCAATAATAATGCTAAGATGCTGTTTGCCTTTTCCACTGAGTGGATATTTGCTCTGATGGTGCATAAGCCATGGTGGATGGAGCTGCGAGTGCCTTAGCGTGAATCTAGGTGGTGGCAGCAAGCAGTCCTTATATTCTTTGCAGCCACAGACACAAGAAAAATGGCAGTTTCATTAAAAAAATATCCACGATGAGGCAGTCACACACAATGATCAATATCGTTAAATCGAGACTCTTAAATTCAAGAGTTATGTTTGATAGTATGTGGGGGGAAATGAAAAGTATGCATGACACACCTGTGTAAGCTCCTATGGGATTGTCTTGAGGCAAAGCACTTCTGCAACTGATGAGTGGAGAACTGAACTATTCACTTTTTTCCTGCTGTCACACCATTTTTACTTGGAAAAACAACTGGCAGACAAACCGTGGTTATTCAGACTTGGGCACTTGGCAGGCATTTTCTTGAAAATGAATGAAGGAAGCTTGTTGCTTCAAGAAAAGCAACTGAGAGTATCTGTTGCCAGAGATAAGATTGAAGATTTAAAGGAAAAAAAAAAAACTAGAATTGTTAAAGTTGTATCTGCCACTGTGATAGCTTCCCAATGTTTAAAGAATTTTCAAAATGAGATTTGGTCGTGATATTAACAAATGTTGTTTAATGTTGTATAATGAAATGTTCTAATAGTCAAATGTATGCACGATTTAGTGAGCCGATATTTTCCAAACGATGAATATGTGACGTCACGAAATCACTCACGTGGAAAAATATCAAAGCGAAAGCTGGAACAGTGGATTTCCATGTGACAGAGGATGAAAACTACATTAATGTTGTTTCAGGCCCCACACTGCAACCAGCCTTTAATAAAATACCACTTGTCAAGTTGTGGTGTAGTATTAAATAAGCATATCCACAATTATTTGAGAAGTCTTTTAAACTACTTCCTCTTTTAACAGTTATATGATTGTGAAAATGGATTTTCTTCATATGCTTCAACCAACATATCACGTTACAACAGATTGAGTACTGAAGCAGATATGAGAATCCAGCAGGCTTCTGCAAAGCAAGTCATCCAAGAGATTGGCAAAATGTAAAACGATGTCATTCTTCTCACTAAACTTTCATTTGAGTTTTGGAAAATACAGTTATTTTTTCATTAAAATCTATATTGTTTATGTTTAAAAATAATGGCTTTATTGTTTGTGGTAGGCTGAATAATAGCCCCCTTAAGGGATCCACACGGTAATCGGTAGAACCCATGCATAGCTCACTTGATTAGGGGACTTTACAGATGTGATTAAATTGAGGATCTTGAGATTGGGTGCTATTGTGGGTTATAGGGGTGGGCACCCTGTAATCACTAGGGTAACTTGAAGGAGGGAGACAGGAAGGCCAGGAGCAGGGAAAGGAGATGTAATGAAAGAGCCACAGATTGAAGTGATGCGCCTTGAAGATGGAAGGAGAACCATCGTTCACATAACGCAGGCAGCCTCTGAAGCTGCAAAAGGCAAGGGGAGGGATTCTCCTCAGAAGCCTCCAGAAGCAATGATGTCCAGCCAAGATCTCCATTTTAGACTCATGGCCTCCAGAGCTATAAGAAGATAATGTATTGCTTTAAGCCCCTACATTGGAGTAATTTGTTACAGCAGAAACAGGGAATGAATATAATGTTATTTTTAAAAGAATTAAATCAATACGTTAAACATGTCTTAGTTTTCATTCTGCATATGATAAATACTGAGAGATACATTACATGCAAACAAAAGCTCTTTGGAATCCCGGCAATCTTCAAAAGTATAAAGTATTCTGAGGACAAAAATTCTGAGAACTGCTGCCTAAGAGATGGCAAAGCACCAAGATGGAAGAAATATGAATCCCTGAATGAATTTATAAGCTCAGCTGCCTTGCCAGGCTGAATTGTCTGCTCATCTCTGGACTGCTATTTGCATAAGAGATAAACTATCTTATTTAAACTGCCGCATTTGAGATCTCTGTGTTACAGCAACCTGGCCCATACCTAAATAAAGTTATCCTTGTGTTTTCTTCTAAGTGCAGAATTCCATTTAAAAGCCAATTATAATTCATTTCATGAAGATTTTTAATTCTCATCTGATTTTTAATTTAAAAAAAAAAGGCCAAAATAAAATTAGAGATAGTTTTAGGAAAGTTTATCCTTTCCCTATTAAATGCTGCTTCTTACTAATATTGAGACATTGTTTCTCAGTTTTAGAGAAAAAATAAAGTCTTTATATGATCTCCCTAATCTGGGGATGCCCAGGTGGCTCACAGGTTTAGTGCCTGTCTTCCACTGAGGGTGTGATCCTGGAGTCCAGGGATCGAATCCCGCATTGGGCTCCCTGTATGCAGCCTGCTTCTCCCTCTGCTTGTGTCTCTGCCTCTCTCTGTATGTCTCTCATGAATAAATAAATAAAATCTTTAAAAAAAATATGATCTCCCTAATCCTTAGATTGAGATGAGAACTTCTACCAGCAATTATCAGTATGATCATTTGCTGTTGGTGCGTTTGTTAATTTTTGCTATTCTTTGGATCTATCAGCAAATTGAAATCATTTTGAGAAATTAAAATAATGATGCTTATAATTTTGCCTCTGAAAGTATCTTGGTGTTTTGCTTTTTTTTTTTTTTTTAATTTCTAATCACTTGATAAGGCAGGTTGGGAAGAAGCTATTACCATTTGGCAAGTGAGGATGTAATAGGAATGCAGAAAAAGTATGAGACTTGATTCAAATGATAGAAGTATCTCATGGCAGGGCCAATCTAAAACCAATTTTATGAAGATGTACTAAAAGAGCACAGTTTTGTTGATAGCCTACAACTGGCTATTTTCAGAATATTTGGTAGATTATTAGCTGGTAACTGTTAGATAGAAATAACTGGTTTCCAAATAGCTTTTTAAATAAATGTGTAACCTATCAAAATTCCATAGGCAGTGAATTTTTACCTACATTCATTATTATGAGTAATTATCATTAGAATAACAATTTAAGGACAGTAACAAATATTACCACAATATCCTCAGTTGTGCTGTTTACCTAAGAAAAGACTCAAGGTCTAGAAGCTTTAAGTGAATAGCGTGAAACCTGAAAAAGTTACGTCAATAAAGTAAAAATAAGCTAGAAGACTTAAATAGCTAGAAAGACCACCAAGTCTGTATATATAAAAGGAAGCAGCGGGAGTAGACAAGATGTCACATCACAGAACATATCCTTTGTGAGAAAAAGCTAAGATATTCAAAACAACAATGTCAGAACAAACTTGCATATATTCACATGGCACATGACATTATGATTATTTTCTTCTGACAGAAATAAATTATATAAATAGGACATCAAAAGGAGTATGTAGCTTTGATCTCATTTCTAATTAATTGCACCCAGAGAATTTTCAGATCATATAAGTGTGGGATAGTAAGTGTTACTTATGTAAATAATTAATAAGCATCTATGATCTATTGGGCTTTTATCTGTCCTTCCAAAGAGGGGAAGTTCTGCACAGTTCAGCCAGTAAGAAATAAACTCTTCATTTAACTCTCTTCTCTAGGCTTATTTCTTTACAACTTGGTGAAATTTCCTCAGAAGCAAAGCCATTTCCATAATCTTGTTTAGAAGAGCATATTCTAGAGCACAAGCTACAATTAAGAGTTCCTTTCTAAACATATGCGAGGCAGAGTTTGGGTTTGCCACCCACATCTGATCTCTTATTTTTCCATAGAGATAGGATCGTAGCTAGTTTTAAGTGTCCAACAAAGGACTTCAGCTTTTAGACCCCTAGCAATGAGGTGTGTCCCTAGGACCGACCATAGGATGTGGCAAAGGAATGTGAATGGAAGTGAGGTCTTTACCTCCTACTGACTTCCTGAAGGGGAAAGTTTTGTCCCTGGACAGCTGCTGATGTCCAGAGCCGCCTTGAGAGCCATGTGGTAAAGATGCCGAGGCTACGGATGCCTTGGGTCCCTAAAAGACCACATGGAACAGAACCTCCCTCCGACAAATGCTCACCTCAGACTAACAATAAAGAGAAGGAGGCTTCTTTGTTGCTTAAACCCCTGGCTAATAATACATTGCTGAAGAAATTAAATGGAATCAAACAGGTTTTAAATTCTTTCTAAACCTATATTTATAAACCTTAATCAGACTAATTCTGCTTCTGTGAAGTAGGTGAAATCTGCCTATAGAATTGGATCTTGGTAATTTGCCACTCTGCTCAGTGTAGATTGTTTCAGGAGTGGGAAGAGTAAAAATTGGAGCCATTCTTTTTTTTTTTTTTTTTAAAGTAGACTCCATGCTTAGCATGGAGCCCAAGTTGGGGCCTCAACTAACCACCATGAGATCAAGACCAGGTCTGAGATCAAGAGTCATACATTTAACCCACTGAGCCATCCAGCCAGCCCTGGAGCCGTTCTTTATGAGCATGCTCAAATTCTCTCCACCTTAAGATTTCTCACTTTATATATACACCCTCTTTCTATATTCTTTTCACCGAAAATCTTTATCCAAAGTGTTCAGGCACTGGCTCTTATGGTTTTTTCCCCTATCATATTTTTTTCTTTGGTCTTTTCCTCTCTGCACTGAAATATACTCTGGTCTTCTATATACTGGAAAACATTTTCTTTTAGTTGTAACTCTATTTCAGGTTATCACCTTATCTGTTTCTGCTCCTTATCTTTCTTCTCCTTTCTCCGGTCTTTCTCAAAATTCTTCAAGGAATATTTAACCCTTTCTGCCCCAGTTTCATATAACTTATTTCCCAACCCCATTCTTATACAAAAACTTCTTTACTGGGCAGCCTGGGTGGCTCAGCAGTTTAGCGCTGCCTTCGGCCCAGGGCCTGTTCCTGGAGACCCGGAATCGAGTCCCACATCGGGCTCCCTGCATGGAGCCTGCTTCTCCCTCTGCCTGTGTCTCTGTCTCTGTCTCTCTCTCTGTGTCTCTCATGAATAAATAAATAAAATATTTAAAAACAAAACAAAACTTCTTTCCTTACTCAGTATGCATGAATCCCATTATGTCTCTGTTAGTGTTATTCTTTCTAAGGATTTGTACAATATTATTGATTCTGTCTTTTTGTTCTACTTCTTTGACCATTGCTCTGAAACCTCTACTTTGTCTCATCTCCACCTGGTTCAAAATGTATATAACTCCTGAGACCTGTCTTTCAACTTCTCTTTCTCTGTCTTGACTATCTATCTACCCCCATGGATTGTCTTATGAGGGTGAACCTCCATCTATTATTTATCGCTTTTGTATATTTATATGAGTGACTTACCAGCAACTCAAGGTCAACATTCTCAAAAGAGTAATCACATTCCTCTCACAAAAATTACCTCTTACTCCTGATTTCTACATTTCTCCTCGTGGTTACATTGTTTTTCCCACACTCAGACTTGAAATTTCACAACACATTTTTAACAAGTCTTTCCCTTCTCCTTCCCAACATTGAGCTATCTGCTGTGTCTTTAGTCTTGAAATAATCCTTAGGTCCATTCCTGTGTTGACCTACCCCTGACTAACACTGTAATGCAGGTTCAAATTCTTATTTTTCCTAGGCTTTTGCAATATTCTCCTCAACTCTAAATCTTTCCCATCCTTCAACCCCACTCATATGCCACTGTCATAGTAACCTTTCTATTGTGCAGAAGTCAGCGTACCATTTTTCCCAATAAGAAAAATCTCCAGTAGGTCCCCATTGCTTATATTTTAATTTAAAATCCAATTTAATTAACATATTGTGTACTATTAAATAAAGTGAAGACTTCTGTTGAATTACAAGACCCTTTGCATTCTGTTCTTAAGGTGCCTTCTAACCCTATTTTGTACAATATGTAACTCATCAGTCAGCCAGATTGATCCCTTGATCTCTCCCTGATATGTTCTAACCTTTCCCACCTCCGTGGCTTTCCCTTATGTAATTCTCTTTCCTGGAATGCTACTGTCCTTGTCTTCATTGGATGAGTTCTTACCCCATCTTACTCCGTCTTCAGGCTAAGCTTTAATGCCACCTCTTTCATCAGAGGAAACAGTGCCCTGTCTAAACACTATAGCAGATCACCTGAATCATTCTTATGTCACCCTTCAATGATGTGTGAGCTATTGTCATATGGTGCAGGAGAAGTCGAACACTGGTTTCAGTCTTGGCTCTGCCACTAGGTGAGCAAGTTATGTTACCTCCTCAGTCTATTTTTCTATGTATGAAATGCAGATAATAATGTCTATTCTGTCTCAGGATTTCTCAGAGGATTGTATTAGACCATGTACCAGGTAGAGTTTGGTAAATTATTAAACACCTTATAAACATTACTTGTTAATATTATGATTATCTATTGTTAGAACCTCATTTCTCCAAATACTTTAAGCTTCTCAGATATAGGAATAATGTGTTGTCTTTTCCTTCTCTCTTGAAATAATTGCCAGAGTGAACTTGTACATAGAATTTGCTTAATACATATTTGTTGAACAACAACAGAAACAAACCTAGAATTAAAAGGAGAACCGAAAAATAGGATAAAACATTCAAATGGTCTGCCTATATAATACTCTCCACCTGAGTGTGATGACACAAAGTTAGAAGAAACTTCATATTTTTATTTGACAGGTCATGTTATTTACATTGCTTAAGGTTCAAAATGACTACATATTAGCCTACAGGATAAGGAAACACAAGTGTGTTATCGCTTAAATATTAAAATACTCCCCAATACTTTAGGTACACACATAGAATGAAGTGATTTTCCTTCTCTGTTTAAAGAATCCAAAACCAAAAACCAAAATCCAAGGATTTAATGCAGGTGGAAATGCCATAAACATGCCAATTTCTTTAGAACATTAGGTGGATGGTATTCATTATTTCCAGGCAAATCCGTGCAAGTGAAATCATCGGGCAAGCATTTGTTGATATCACACAGTGATTTGTATAAATCAAAACAAGAAAATCTCTGTTCAGACAATAAATTCCTCTGGAGGTTGATTAGAAAAAGAAAATTTTTAAAGAGGATTAGAAGATAATTTTCAGCAGGAGGCCAATAACATATAAAAACATAGTCATTAGCATTCTCTGGGGATGAATAAGAGTTAGACAAACCGGAAGGAACAAGGCATTCTGATCTCTGCTAAGGGGCTTCAAAATTAAGTGCCAGAACCATCTTATTGGAGACTGAGTGCTTTGTGTATAATTGTCTTACCAATAGGCTTATTCCAAAGAAAACAACAGATAGATTCATATATCCCCAAATGAGAAAAAATGTATTTTTTATCCACATGAGCATATATTATTATGAGAAACTTAGAATTTTAACGACTTTATTATTCTAACAAGGAGAACAGCAGCTAACACTTGGAACTCAGTTTCCCACAGTCTCCCCTTTCTACACCCGTTAGGACTGCTGCTTAGCAAACCCCACAGGCTCCTTGGGTCTGGGTGTGGTGGCTGCATGTACAAGGCCACCTGTACTCCATAAATGTTCTTCCGGTGTTCCGTACCGGGCTCAGAATTCTCTGGAATGTCTTCAGTGAATTGCTGTTAGGAAGGTCCCCTGCATTATTCCCCTTGGCTGTTCTCTAATTTTATTCTTCAGATCAGTAGCACCAAAAACACTGCCAGGAAAGAGCAGTTGAATGGTTGCTCTCCTTTCTCAGTGGTTCCAAAAGAGGTGCCTTTGCAACAGATTTTTAAGGTAAAATGTTAACATACGTTGACATAACTGTTGTTAAAAAGAAAGTGAAAGGAGGTTAACGAAGGGGCACCCGGGTGGCTCAGTGGTTGAGCGGCTGCCTTTGGCTCAGGGCCTGATCCCGGGGTCCTGGGATCCAGTCCTTCCTCAGGCTCCCTGCAGGGAACCTGCTTCTCCCTCTGCCTGTGTCTTGGCCTCTCTCTGTGTCTCGTGAATAAATAAATAAAATCTTAAAAAAAAAAAAAAAAAGAAAAGAAAGAAAGGAGCTTAGAGGAAATCATGTGAATAGGACTTTGAAGTCCACATAGAAGGGAGTTTTGGTTGCTGCCTTTTTACACACCCAGACTGCTAAGGTGGGAGCATCTCACCCATCCCTCCCTGGGCACCCAGGGGCCAGCTCGGGCTCCCTGCACCCCACCCCCTCGGCCCACCCAGGGCACGTTCCCCTCCTGTTACACTCTCACTTCTCCTCTCTGAGCAACGCTACATTTCCAGCATGTTTCTCTAGGCGCCCAGGCCCCAGGTGTGTGGTTGCACCTTATTTTTGGAAGGGCCGAGGTGAGGAGTGGCAGTTTCCTTAAGCAATACTGAATGTAATTCCCCACGTTGCCAGCAAAGTGGCAAACCAATATACGAGTGTGTGCCTCAGCCCACACTTTGCAGGAGGAGCAGGATTTGGCCTGAAACCACCAGTGGGTCCTTCTCCTTCCCCTTTTTGGACTTGTTGGAGGACTTCTTTTCTTCTTTCTTTTTTTGGCTTTGTGTTTTGCTTGCTCCCTACCTCCCTTGGGCATCCTGGAGCTGACTTGGTGCTGGCTCTTGGTTTGGGTCCCCTGTTACGAATACTACTGTCGTGTATTCCTCTGCTCCACAAACAGAAATACAGCATTTCGTGTTGTTCCGAAGAATGCTTTTGGCACATTTAGACTCAAAATAACATTATAGTTGGAGAAAAATGCATGCATATGGACACATAAACACACACCCCTGAAATGTTTCATATATTTTAATACCAGTTTCTTTGTTTTCTGGCTTTGAAGTTAATATATTCCAAAACTTGAAGGATTAAAAAAAAAGAAGAAGAAGAAAAGAAAAGAAAAACAGTGACAGGATCATTTTTAATGTTCTGTTTGAAAACTTTTCTCCACTTAATGTACTGGCTCGGACCTGCCAGTCATTCATGGATTTGTTCAACAAGCGAATGTTTTTCTACTGCCTCGTAAATGCCAGACACGTACTAGGCACCTGCAGGTTTGGGGACGAGGAGGATGGCCTGGGAGAGAGGAGCCCTGGTCTATAAGACATCAGCTATGCTGTGGGGGACTCATAATTTAACAGGCCATAGGAGAGCAAAGAGATGGACATGTAAATAATTAATTTTACCTCAACTCATTAAGTGTTGCAATAAAAGTAGATATAAAGTCCTGAGGCAGTAATTACCAGGCACTGTGGCTCAAGGAAGCAGGAAATGCCTCAGAGACTAGCCTAATAATTATGATGCTTCTGCTGTACTTTGTACCATTGTTTAAGATTTATGTCCAATCTTAAACCATATGACCTATTCTTTTTACTTGCTTGTGGCTCTCCTTGGGGAAGATGATGAAGGGAAAGAAGTAGAAATTACCTCAGCTACCTTTCTGCTCCAGGACTGTGGCCTTGACTTATTTTTGTAAACTTTCTGATGATGCTTCCTGTAGAAGAGAAGCTTTATGCCTGGGGAGGCCGTTGGAGATGAGGCCCAGTGCTCAATGTGGGGATCCTGGGGATCCCTGCTCTGTGTGCCAAGAATTATATTATCCTGGGGAAACATTTGAGGAAGTAGAGACTCTAATATGTTCCTAGAAGGCAAATTCTTTTTTACTCCCTCAGGACCCGGACGTGTGTCCACTGCCTCTCTCAGGTGACTGACTGAGAGAGACAACAGGTGGGCCTGTGCTCTTGCTAGAATTAGAAACTTGCAAGTACGCATCATTCATCTTTCACTGAACTTTCAGGTTTTTTTTTTTTTTAAGCATTTCTTAGGCTATGATGGTTCCTGAATTAGTATTTCAAAGTATTCAAAGTATTTTCAAAGTATTATGGCCATCCAGATATATCGCACATGAGGCCTAAGACACTGCAGCGCATATGAAGGCAATTTGTCAACTGGGGAATCCTGAATGATTCAATCAATCAGTATTACCTTTTGCTGAAGAGACCCCCCCCCCTTTGATGTCAGCATAAACCGCGCATATTTCAGGTGGTTAGATAGAGATGTCATTTTGCAAACAAATTTTCAAGAGACTCTTTCTTCTCTTGTCTTCGTGATCGAAATGTGGCCACACATCTGCTAGCCAGGCCCCAGGGTACTTTTTACTCTCTTTCTTCCAGTGCTTTCAGGGCAAAGCACAGGGATGAACTTTCCTTGAGTTTGCTTCTTGGCAATTTTAGCACCTGTCCTGGTTTGCTGGGGCTGCAGTGTGAGCCACATTTCTTCCCCCTGGAAGATAGTTTGTCTTCCCATACAAAGGACGAGTGTTGATCACTTTTTTACCTGGCCTTCCATTTGTCTTTCAGTACATTTTCAATCTCTTTCCTCCATCATTCCCAACGGTTTATTTTCCCCCCAAGAGGAGAGAAATGCCATTCCTGGCTTGTCTTGCCTAAGCCTGTCCTCTTCCTGCTCACAGGACTTCAATTGTTACGAGAGGTTTGCGTTCCTACATGTCTTTTTTGAGTCACAGACCGCAGTGTTTAACATGGGAAGATCACTGCCGTAGCTGTTCAGGAAACGGAGAACATTAGTGAAATTCCTTTCATGAAAAAGCACATAAAAAAGGAACAGCATATCATTTTCATTTAATTATCTGAATCCAGAGATTCTGCACTTACGAAAGCCAAACAGAAGTCCTTTTAAAAAACTGTCATCCCAGTGAATCTACATTTTATTTTCTTTGGCTCGTGTGTGATCCCTAAAGTGTGAATGTGTCAGCTGTCAACCTGCTGATCTATTTTGCATTGTCTCGATACTTTTTAGCCACTGGGTGAAAATAACCTTTACTCCTTACATATTTTGAAATTTTTAGAAGTCGACTTAGCATCAAAATTCTAGAAAACTCTGTACCTGTTTCTTTTCTCTCTGTCTTCCATCTCTTTGCTGTTGTCCACCGTTTCAGTGACGTGTTTGAAAGGAAGTTCAGTGAGCATTTAATTTCTTTTCTTAGATGCTCAGGATTGACTCTATGATAATTAATTTTGGTCCTTCCTTCTCTTAACTAAAGTCACCTGCTAAGTAACAGCCCTCAAGAGATACTATGGATTATTTTTACCCTTTCCTCCTTCTACTTCCTATGAGACACATCACATATGGTGATACGTGAGGCTGCTGTTTGGCTCTCAGTTCCTGTTACTTCCATGGATGGTGCCATAGGTTGGCAATTTTATCAAAGAGAGTATTTCCATTTCCACCAACCCTGCCAGCCACAACTCTGAATTGCTGGCCTGTAGCGCTTTTTAATGTAGTTATATAGCTGTGTTTCAGTTAGTAAAAAGGATATCACTCCTCTGCTGGCGATATTTGCAAATATTTCAAATGTAAAGGAGATGAAAAATTATACTTAAAAATCCTCTGAGGCTGTTTTGTGTGAAAGGAAGGAAATATCTCCGTTTATGGTCAACACAGAGAGTGGAGCAGAACTGCTTCCTAATATTCCACACCCCTTTCTCTCATTAACATGTCATTTTGACATCCCCTTCTCTCTCATTAACTCCGATGTGCTTCCTTTTTCCCGTGAACTGAGGTCCTGTCCTATTTCTGGAGTCCTGTCCTCTTCTCCCAAGTTCCAGCTAAGCATATTATGAATAGATTACTTGATAAACTAATTTCATCATTAATATTAATGACTCAGTTGGTTTTCCATACAATGTCTGCCTTTTTATTTAAAAAAAAAAAGATGTATTTATTCATTTGGGATAGAAAGAACATGTGTGTGAGTGCGTGTGGGGGAAGAGACAGAGGGAGAGAATCTTCAAGCAGACTCCCCGTTGACCATGGAGCCTGACGCAGGGTTTGAACTCACAACCCTGAGATCATGTTCCTGAGATCATGACCTGAGCCAAAAGCAAGAGTCTGATGCTTAACCAACTGAGCCACACAGGAACCACACAATGTCTGCCTTGATTCAGGGTTTCAAATTTGAGGAATGATCAATAAGAGAATATTAGACACTCATATCTAGGTATTTATATTTAAAAATTCATAGAACCTTTAAGACTTTAAACCTTTAAAAGGAACAAGTGATTTAGCATTGGAAGAAACTCCTTCCCACTGCTTCCAGGGACTGTCACATCCTCCTTTTCATTCACTTAGTCACCCCAGTCACTTTTGCTCCTACTTTGTGTCTAGTACTGTATGAGTCATATTGCAATGAACAAAGCAGTTAGCTTTAAAAAGTGAGGTTTTCCACCCTCCTATGTCACAGCCCAGAGATATCAAAAACTCAAATTCCTTTTACCTTCCTGTTGTACCATCATAACGTGAGTTTTTTCCTCATGATCCTAAAATGTTGGTTCGTCTTCTATCCAGACATCATAGGTCCAAGGAGAAAGGAGAGGGAAAGACCTTAAAGGCAGGGTGCAAAAGGCAAAGGTGCATGCCAGTTGAGTCTTACAAATAATTTTTGTGAGCCCCACTAGGAAACTTCCAATGATCTCTTACTGGCCAAAGCTGGATCCCATGACCACTCCTGCTTGGAAGGTGAGCCTTTTGGCTGGTCACCTTGCTGCCCGAACACCACCCAGGTCCTGTTATAACTAAAGACTGAGAGGGACACTTGGGTGGCTTGGGATGCCTGGGTGGCTCAGTGGTTGAGCGTCTGCCTTTGGTTCAGGGCATGATACCGGGATCCAAGATTGAGTCCCACATTGGGCTCCCTGTGGGGAGCCTGCTTCTCCCTCTGCTTATGTCTCTCTCTCTCTCTCTCTCTCTCTCTCTCTGTGTCTCTCATGAATAAATAAATAAAATCTTAAAAAAAAAAAAAAAAAAGACAGGGAGAGTGAATTCAGCATAAGAAAGGAGCCATGCTGCCACAGGGATCTAGCCAGCTTGAGAGCTGGAGAAGGCTAGTTTTTTTTGTTTTTGTTTTTTTTTTAAGATTTTACTTATTTATTCATGAGAGACACAGAGAGACAGAGACACAGGCAGAGGGAGAAGCAGGCTCCATGGAGGGAGCCTGATGTGGGACTTGATCCCAGGACTCCAGGATCACCCCCTGAGCTGAAGGCAAGTGCTAAACTGCTGAGCCACTCAGGGATCCCTGGGGAAGGCTAATCTTAAGAAGTAATATTATCATGAATATAATGGAGAAGTGAACAGGCCAAAACAAGGGTGGAGTTCAAGCTGAAAGAACAACCTGGAAGGTGAGTACTGAGGTGGCTTGGAGCTTGGTACCTCAAAGAGTATGAAGAAAAACAAGTTGAAAATAATGCTGGTGGCAAGAGGTGAGCACAGTTCTCTATTAAGGCCAGTAGGATAAATAAAGGTGTCCTTTCAAGTAGCACTAGAAGTTTTAGATTTGAATCCATGGATACTGGAAAGTATTGGCATATTTTAGTGAAGGATTGGCTTCATGAGCTTTCATTTTTATAACACTTGGATTTTCCCAACAGGGACTAAGGAGGACAGAAAGGAATAGGAAGGACCATTTTTCTTCAAGCAAGGATTCCTGATATTAGCCTGGGCTAGGCCAGAAGTGCAGGAATGGAGAGTAGTAGATCCGTTTACGATGGCAGGACTTGGCAACTGTTCTGATGTGGTATGAGGCAGGAAGAGGGGACTTGAGTGAAGGAATGAAGAGCTCAGGGTGATGCCCGGGTTGCTGACCCAGAGACAGTGATGGTGTCGTGTGCTGAGTTGGGAAATGCAGCCTCTGGGGGAGGGTAGACAGTGATGAGTTCCATCTCAGACGCTGGTGCTTGAGGTGTTTGCTGGATATTCAAGGGGGGGCTGGGGGGGGCTGTTTAATGTATAGATGGATGTTAGGGCCTAGAACCCAAGAGAGAGCTCCAAACCCAGGTTACAATATCTTGGATATATGATTATAACTGAGGCCACGGGAATGGATGAGACAGTTATAGGAGAGTGGGTGGAGTATTGTTCGAGAAGGGTGGGTGAAGTAAGGAGCCCAAGACAGAAGCACTGTGCTTAGAAGAAGGAAACATTGAAGAAGGTGGCTGGAGGGACCGTGGTGAGTCAAGAAAGCAACTCTAAAGGGAGGACAGAGGTGTGACAGAGAGTTTCCAAATGGGTAATGTCACAGCATCTCGTTCTGATGCTGCAGGAGTTTCATGGCTCTACAGACCTGGCTGAGTAGAGAAATCTGTCACACCCAAGCAAAGTCCAGCAGAAATCAGGCCAACACACTGGGTGCCCGGCCTAGGAGAGCACTGGAGACAGAGTGCATCTACTAATCTCCAGTTTCCATCACAAAGGAGACAGGCAGGTCCTCAGGGAAGCTAAGAAGGACTTGAATAAAGATCATGTCAAATGCCTTCAGTCTGCTCTTCCTATTTCCTTAGCTCCAGTGGCCGCCCTGCTCCTATTCCAGCTCCTATTTTGTGTTTAGCTACAGAAATTTCTCTCAATTAAAATAAGACAGGCTCTAATTACAGTTATTTACTCTTTGGAGGAAGGGTGTTTATGCCAAAGTGTTATTTTCTAGGCTTTAAAAAAAAAAACCTTAAATTCGAATGGAGCAATAAGATTCATTTTATTTTAAATTTGTAAATGAGAACTGCAGATTATTGGGACAGTGGAAGCTTAGAAAACAATCTTTCAAAGAATGCTCAGCGGATTGGGTAAGAACATTCAATAAATGCCCCCCGCTGTACCCCCAGCCTTCCCACTTGCCTAAAGAAGATGATCTCTGGACACAGGTGCTGGGGGTTAGCGCCAAAGACTCCCAGCATGTCTGCCAGCTTTGGCTACATGTTTAAGCTCTCCCTATAGACCCTGCCCTCCTGGCTGCTCCACTTTGGTCTTCCCACCCTACTTCCATCCCTTGCCTCAAGATTCCCAGATGCTAAGAGAACATTCTCTTGGTATCCTTCTCCTCTTTCTACTCTGTTGGCCCTGGACCAGGATTTCTCACTTTCCATGCCCTGAGACTGGACTACTGCTCAAAGGGTACCTCAGTTGTGTGTGAGAGAGATAGACATTGGATAGGAACTTAGAATCCTTTATAAAACACAAGGAATCTCAGCCAGGGGGCATTTAGATATGATACCCCATGTGGAGAGTTGTAATTTCATTTACTGAGAAATTACATTGGAAGGTTTTGCCTATTTACATGTGGATAACTTGTGCGTTTGAGTGGGGAAGATGGGAGGTAGGATGGGATGAATGATTCTGGTTGGTGGCAGGTTGACTAAGTTAAAAGGAAATAAAATACATGGTTTCAGATTTATGTATTAGATTCAGATTTTAGGTCCTGGAATACGAGGGGGAAATGCCTAAAACTGTGGTTTGTGTTAAAGTAAATTGTAATTTTTGGTATTAATGTGAACCCTTCGTATTCCTAATAATTATATAGGATAATAGGTAGGCATATTGTACTGTATAGGCAAGAATATATATGTATATTTTATGTATGAATTGAATCTACACACATATGTAAATCTCTGGCCAATTAAGAAATTCCATATTGGCCACCCACTTCTCTTTAGTTCATCAGCAATTTCCTTGAGCCACATCATTTTTATTTATTTTTTATTTTTTATTTTTTTGTTTTTTTTTTAATTTTTTTTTTAACTTTTATTGGTGTTTAATTTACCAACATACAGAAAAACACCCAGTGCTCATCCCGTCAAGTGTCCACCTCAGTGCCCGTCACCCATTCCCCTCCAACACCCGCCCTCCTCCCCTTCCACCACCCCTAGTTCGTTTCCCCGAGTTAGGAGTCTTTATGTTCTGTCTCCCTTCCTGATATTTCCCAACATTTCTTTTCCCTTCCTTTATATTCCCTTTCACTATTATTCATATTCCCCAAATGAATGAGAACATACACTGTTTGTCCTTCTCCGATTGACTTATTTCACTCAGCATAATACCCTCCAGTTCCATCCACGTTGAAGCAAATGGTGGGTATTTGTCGTTTCTAATTGCTGAGTAATATTCCATTGTATACATAAACCACATCTTCTTTATCCATTCATCTTTTGATGGACACCGAGGCTCCTTCCACAGTTTGGCTATTGTGGCCATTGCTGATAGAAACATCAGGGTGCAGGTGTCCCGACGTTTCATTGCATCTGAATCTTTGGGGTAAATCCCCAACAGTGCAATTGCTGGGTCGTAGGGCAGGTCTATTTTTAACTCTTTGAGGAACCTCCACACAGTTTTCCAGAGTGGCTGCACCAGTTCACATTCCCACCAGCAGTGTAAGAGGGTTCCCTTTTCTCCGCATCCTCTCCAACATTTGTTGTTTCCTGCCTTGTTAATTTTCCCCATTCTCACTGGTGTGAGGTGGTATCTCATTGTGGTTTTGATTTGTATTTCCCTGATGGCAAGTGATGCAGAGCATTTTCTCATGTGCATGTTGGCCATGTCCATGTCTTCCTCTGTGAGATTTCTCTTCATGTCTTTTGCCCATTTCATGATTGGATTGTTTGTTTCTTTGGTGTTGAGTTTAATAAGTTCTTTATAGATTTTGGAAACTAGCCCTTTATCTGATATGTCATTTGCAAATATCTTCTCCCATTCTGTAGGTTGTCTTTTAGTTTTGTTGACTGTATCCTTTGCTGTGCAAAAGCTTCTTATCTTGATGAAGTCCCAATAGTTCATTTTTGCTTTTGTTTCTTTTGCCTTCGTGGATGTATCTTGCAAGATCTCTGGCCAATTAAGAAATTCCATATTAGCCACCCACTTCTCTTTAGTTCATCAGCAATTTCCTTGAGCCACATCATTTTTAAACAGCTGAATTCTATGGTGTTATATATGGAAGGCTCCAGAGCAAAGGCCCACCCCCTGTTAATAGGTCCATCATCATAGAGTTGGGTTACTCAAATGCTACCTTTTCTTTAAAAGATGAAACTGCTTGAAAAAGTGAATAAAAGTTAAAAATGAATTATCAAATTCTTTATTGTCACCTCAAACAACCCAAATGAGAAATAACTGACGATGTAGAAAGAATGCAGAAGGAACTCCTTCTGTTCTACAGAATGGTGGCCACGGAGTGGACCATATTTACCTTTTGAAAGCCAGTCTTTCAACTGCATTCATCTGTGATGATAAATTTAAGGCTTACATCAACGACGAGAATGGAAAGAGAAAAATGAAACCCTTTGCCAGAGCTAGGCTGGGCAGCTGTTATTTTTTGTTAGGAATATAAGAGTTTATAAGAAAGTAGCCCTTAAGGGATGAAATGCTTATATGTACAATCTTTATCGAGAAAGTCCTCAGGAAAAACCTACTGATAGAACCCTGTAAATATACATATCTAGAAACAGATGAGGACATATGATCTAATATACCCTCACAAGCCAGCAAAGTGCAAAATAACCCTGCATTCTTCCATTTTCCTTTAAAAAAGTAATTTATTTTTATGTTTGTCTTTTCAAAGAATGCCATGACAGGTTCTGACCTTGAATCTCTCAACCTGAGAAGATCTGCAACTTCTCTGCTGGATGGGCTGCTGCTCCTCATCCCCATGAGGCCTGGAACCAAAACTCCAGCCTGTTTAACCTCTGGGTGCTTTTAGAATGTGCAGATTTCCAGCCCCCCGTCCAGCATTCTGGTTTAGCAGACCTGAGATGAACACAGGAATCTGCGTGTTTAACAAACAAATCAGTGAATTTTAATACAGGGGGTTTAGGGAATCCCACCAAGTAAACACTGCCCTAGGGCTAATCTTGTTATTAATTAGTTATTGTCAGCTAAAAGCATTTCTTCCCTAGAGATGAGAAACAAAGTCCAAACTTAAAGCTTCAGGGAAAAATTTCAAACTGGCAATCATTTTCTAAAATGTTGTTTTCACCCTAAATTTCAAGAGCATCATTCCAGATAGTATTATTCCCATGCATTTCTCAAAAATTTAAAATCTATTTCACTTTGAAAGAATTCTAGAAAGGTCAGTTTCAACAGGTGAGACCTGGAGCTACTATAGACTCAGTTTGTGCCTCTTTGTTCCAGCTCCAAACCCAACACCCACAAGTGATATTCAGATTTCTGCCTCTGAAATTCCACAGTGTCCTGGCAGCTAGATCATTGTGGCTGCCCTTAATTATTTACTAAGGCTGAATTCCTAAAAGTGGAATTTCTGGATCAGAAGCTAATGTTTAATCTAAAGGCTTTGTATGTATAGCCAAATCACAAACTTAAGTAATCGTCATAATGAAATCAAACATGAATGCTTACAGCATGGGAGGCGCTGGATTTGAACCTTTACTGTGACATTAAAATTTAATTTTCTCGTTATGCCCATTTTAAAGATGGTTTTAAAAATAGCCTAAAGGACTTTAAAAAATTGGCCAATTTCACATATCCGGGAAGAAGGAAAACCAGAACTGGGACTTCATCTTCCTGAATGCAAACTCTTGTTGCTAACCACTTGGCCATGCTGCCTTTTGAAAGGTTGTGCTAATGGACACTCACACCAGGAGTGTATGAGCACTCCTGTTGCCTCACACTGCAGCCATCTCTGGATATAACTTTTTAAATTGCCAGTTCTGTGGGAATACTTACTAGTTTAAGGAGTGAACTATTTTTTTTTTTTTAACAGTAGTTCTAGAATTCAAGTTATAGCCATAGACAGAGACTAATTCCTTCTGTGAAGATTTCCTATTGGGTAGTTGCTTTAGGAGGACAGACGACAGTCTTTAGATACTTGGTGGTAAACTGGTTCTCAGACCCTTTCTAATGCCATGTGTAGTTGAACTAGGTGCCGTGGTAGGACTAGAACAAATGCTGAAGTGCCTGTCACTGATTATTCGACTTTAACTGAAGAATTTTAATTGGTTTTATTATAATCTATTTACATATGACTTCTGAGCTCAATTTCTCCCCACGTGGATTTGATATTGTTTTGAATCTTCAAATACATAATAAATAGGATAATTCAAAAGAAAACAAAAGAACTAATTTTAGTTAAATGAAAAGAGGAAATAAACATATGAGGTGTAGGGTGTAGAGTTTGGTTATTATAGCAGCCAAGTTCTTTTTTAAAAATTTTAAATTCAATTAGCCAACATCTCAATTAGCCAACATCATTAGTTTCAGATGTAGTTTTCAATAATTCATCAGTTGCATATAACACCCAGTGCTCATCACATCATGTGCCCTCCCTGATGCCTGTCACCTAGCTGCCCCATCCGCCCTCCCCTCTTCCCCTCCCCTCCAGCGACCCTCAGTTTGTTTTCCAGAGTTAAGAGTCTCTCATGGTTTGTTTCCCTGATTTTTTTCCCAGTTTCCCCTTCTTCCCCTATGATCTTCTGCACTATTTCTTATATCCCACATATGAGTGAAAACAAATGATAATTGTCTTTCTGTGATTGACTTATTTCACTTAGTATAATACCTTTCAGTTCCATCTATGTCTATGTAACTGGTCAGTATTCATCCTTTCTGATGGCTGAGTACTATTCCGTTGTGTATATGCACCACATCTTCTTTATCCATTCATCTGTCGAAGGACATCATGGCTCCTTCCACCGTTTGGCTATTGCGGACATTGCTGCTATGAACATTGGGGTGCAGGTGTCCTGTCATTTTACTACATCTGTATCTTTGGGGTAAATAGTAGTGAACTTGCTGGATCATAGGGTAGCTCTATTTTTAACTTCTTGAGGAGCCTCCACACTATCTTCCAGAGTGGCTGCACCAGCTTATGTTCCCACCAACAGTGTAAGAGGGTTCCCCTTTCTCCATCCACATCCTCACCAACATTTGTTGTTTCCAGTCTTGTTAATTTTAGCCATTCTCACTGGTATAAAGTGGTATTTCATTGTGGTTTTGATTTGTATTTCCCTGATGATAAGTGAGTGGAACATTTTTTTCATATGTGTGTTGGCCATTTGTATGTCTTCTTTGAAGAAATGTCTGTTCATGTCTTCTGCTTATTTCTTGACTGGATTCTTTGTTTTTTGGGTGTTGAGTTTGATAAGTTCTTTATAGAGCTTGGATGCTAGCACTCTGTCAGATATAGTCACCTGCAAATATCTTCTCCCATTCTGTAGTTTGCCTTTTAGTTTTGTTGACTATTTCCTTTGCTGTGCAGAAGATTTTTATCTTGATGAAGTCTCAATAGTTCATTTTTGGCTTTGTTTCCCTTGCCTTTAGAGATCTGTCTTGCAAGAAGTTGCTGTGGCCAAGGTCAAAAAGGTTGCTGCCTGTGTTCTCCTCTAGGGTTTTGATGGATTCCTGTTTCACATTTAGGTTTTTTATCTATCTTGAGTTTATCTTTGTGTATGGTATAAGAAAGTGGTCCAGTTTCATTCTCCTGCATGTGGCTCTCCAATTTTCCCAACACTTTTTATTGAAGAGACTGTCTTTTTTCCATTGCATATTCTTTCCTGCTTTGTCAAAGATTACTTGACCATAGAGTTGAGGGTCCATTTCTGGGTTCTCTGCTCTGTTCCATTGATATATGTGTCTGTTTTTTTTTTTTTTGTATAGCAGCCAAGTTCTAAATTTAGCTGAGTTCTTGACAATGGAAACATAAAATGTTCCATAGTTCCCACTGGCCTTATCAAATGGAAGCATGTAAGTTTTTCTGGAGAGCAAGCTTTCTGGCTCTAAAATAAAGGATATGAAATAGGGGTGCCTGAGTGGCATAGTCAGTTAAAGGTCCGACTCTTGGTTTTCACCTCCAGCCCTGATCTCAGGGTTGTCAGATGGAGCCCTGCCTTGGGCTCAGAGCGTGGAGTCTGTTTGGAGTTTCTCTCTCTTTCTCCCTAGGGCTGCCCCTCTCTATGTGTGTGTGCTCACCCTTTCTCTCCATCAAATAAATAAATCTTAAAAATAAATAAAATAAAATAAAATAAAATAAAATAAAATAAAATAAAATAAAGGATACTGGATAAACTAATGGTTGATGCCTTCAGGCTACAGTATTATAAGCAGAAATAGCCTTCAAATGAATACTTTTCATGTGATGCAAAAGAGATGTGCTTTTAAATAAAATTATACTTGTGAAAATTGTCTTCTAAAAGTTTAAGAAAATGAGGTGACCAACCACTGTAAGGGGGAAATAATGACCTCAATAATTCTATTTCTAAATGATTTGATACTATCAGTTTTCTGATCCATGAATGTATAGTGTTTCACAATCTAAGCTCCTGGTGACTTTTGAGTAAGACACTGAAAATTATCTTAATATGGACCATTCATGCTTCAAAATATATTAATTCTTAAAGCTTTTAAGTGTGCCTGAGTAATGAAAATTCACGGCTTTTTCTCTAATCACAACAAGCTCATAACTTCTGCATGGAATCCACCCTCCAAAAAAATGCCTTGCCGTGCAGAGCTATTCTTTGGGTAAAATATAACTGAGGTATATTATCTTAGCAGGTCTAAGGTTGTTTGCATTTTTCAAAGCCTAAATTTATGATCAACACGGACAGAATGAGAGTGCTGGCAGCCATCATTTTAGCTAATTTCCAAGGTGGTTTAACCACGATTATTTTTGAAGAATCAAGGATTTCTTCCTTAAAATATAATGTTGGAAACTTTCAAGCCAGTATTTCTACTTTTGGATAGTCATTCTAAAAAAAGTATTTGAAATGTGGGCAAAATTTTTGATCTTTAGTTTTGCTATATGGGGGACATGAGACCTTATGAGCCCTGGATATTTGCCTGACTGTATGGAAGCATTTTAATATGGTACACTGGAGTATTTAGCTTATGGTTTAGAGAACACTTAGAATAGAAGCTCCTTGAGGAAGGTAATTTTGTGTGTTTTGTTCTTTCCCATATCCTTAGTATCAGAAGTGTTCATTATGCTTTTATGCACACTCAATAAATATTTGCAGGATGACTGTGTATTGAGTCATTTATTAACTAACTTTTAGTCAGCTGAACTTAAGTACCTGTCATTGTTCTAAGGAGCTTAGATGTATTAATTCTTAATTCTCACAACAAAACCAGGAGGCAGTTACAACTATTGTCTTCATTCTACAAATAAAGACAGAGTGACCCATGAAGTTTGAGAACATGTTCAGGGTTACACAGCTGTAAGTGTTTCAGCTGGCATTTGAACTCATGTGATTTATTTCCACTGTCCATGTTCTTAACAACTATTGCCTGCTTTAATAATATATATTAAAATGGTAGTTGGAAAGAATGGACAACTATTCTAATCTTTTAATTTCGCTTGCTGGGTGGACTGTAAAATCTGATCTCCTGATCAGAACAAATGAGAAGATTCTTTCTCTATGTCCGAGGTATGGTTTGTCTTGAAAGACCAGGGAATGGTTTAAAAAAGCTGAGTTGGCCAGTTGAAACTGTTTGATAAAATATGATAATATAATCTATTTACACAATTCCTCTTTCACAATTGCCTGAAAGTACAAACAAGGTTACTATAGCAGAAACAAAATAGAGTTTCACTGTCTCCCTGCCTTCCTCCATGGAAATCCCAGCCAGCTCAAATTCTACCCCCAAAGACTTTTGAGATTCTTTTGGAGATGCTTTATGGGGAAATACCATGAGTGGCTTTAGTTTCTTTTCTGGATGTTTCTTCCTTGTTGTTGTGATTACTTCTGCTAAGGGGATGTGCATGAGTTGCCCTTTCTAAGGATCCTCTGCCTGAAAGGCCTCTCCTGGATTTCCTGGCACTGGTGGGTCCAGCTGTCTCCCTCAGTTCACTGAGTTCTCAATTCTGACACTCAAAGTTAAGCTACACTTTTGCAAAAATGATAAAGTAGTATTGTCTTGTAGAGCTTTTGTTCTTAATGGAATTGTAATTTGGATTTTATTCACTATTTTTATTGCAGCTCCTTTTCCTAGAACTTAAGCATAGTGCACTTGTACCCAAGAACATGTAAGTAATGTTTCATCTTGTGCTCAGAACCACCTCTACAATGCACTTTGCTATTCTTTCACTAAACATGTATATCTTGAGTAATGTCTCCCTTCAGATGAATATATTTCTTTTTTTTTTTAGATGAATATATTTCAAAGAACCTCCCACCTGTCATTTAAATAGAGCCCTGCCAGGTGGACCTATCTAGTTTTCCAGATATGCCCAGACATGTCGAATCCTGGGTTTAATACAACTTAGGTTCAAACTGGATTTCATACTCACTAAGATAAAAATGATTGTATTCTGCAGGTATTTTTGTTTGATTATTCTTGCTGGGGTTCCCTTCAAGTTGAAATTGAGGTAAAGGTGGCCCTCCAGAAAGTTAAACTATAGGATCAATTTCTTAATTGATCATCTTGTATCACAAGGAGAAGGGAGAATGACTTTTGGGTCTGTTAAGTCTGTACCTAAGCTGAGGCTGTTAGCATATCTAAGGGAAGAGTAGGGAGGATGTGAACCAAGAAGGGCTGGGCACTATTGGAAACCTAGAAAAATAGAAGTTAAAGAAACAAATGATGGCAGAACCAACCGACCACTCTCAGAGCGGGGAAGCAGCTTTGGTCAACAGACTTCAGCCATTTCTATCCTAATAGAAAGGACATTCCTAATAGAATGGGCTGCAAAATGTCCTTCTGCACAGACTATTTGAATTCCATTGGCAACACCATCCTTCTTGCAAGAATGATGAATCAGATTATCATGCCTAATGGCATGAAATATTTAATTCAGCCACTCTCCCTTGTTCTGATTCATGTACTTTAATATTACAACTTTTCCTACTGTGACTACCGCTGATTCCTTTGAATGCTTAATATATGATTGAATTCAAATATACTTTCTCATTGAATCTTCTGATCATCTGCGTGAGGGAGGTGAGGACCGCTCTCCTAATGATTTGGGCGAAGAAACTGAGGTTTAAAGGTGTGAGTTCAAGTCTAAGTTCAGTCTTTGCTCTGAGATTTGACTTCAACAGGTATCTGTCTGTAGGAAAATAAAGGAGGATCACTGAGACATGATTTTGTCTTCTACAATAACTGAATTCTCTTTTGAGGGATAAGTGAATTATAAACATTAAGCATCAAACATTGTATATTCAGTTAGGCCAAATAGTTGCCTGCATTTTCAAAACATAAGATTTTATTTCCTTTTAATAGAATTTGATTTTCTTTTAGTCACAGGTTTTGCTTCTCAGATGTTATTTATTGTTTTAATAATGGTAGAAAAGTGTATAGAGTATAAAATAATCAAAAGCTGATTTACTATTGAAATTGTACCAATAGATTTAGGATTTATTGTTTTCACCCCCTAAAGTCCACATTTTTCTAGTCTTTGGCTTATGGTTTCTAGTCTCTGTCTCCACACACTTCATGATTATTTTGCTTTTAGTTCCTGTACAAGGTTAAAATTGATTTTTCAGAACTTCCAATAACAATTTATAAAGGATATAACTCCAAAGGTGGCATTTCCAGCCGAAGTGCTTAGCTTATATCTGTTAATTTAATATCACAAACTTCTTTCTTTAGCACAATAATTTATTTCTCAACAGAGGATGTGTGAAGGACAAAAAGTGGGCTAAGTTAAATGGTACTGTTTCTGCCAAAGTGTTCTTGAGACATTGACATTATATATGGAATGTAATAGCGGCTATCATTAACTCAGAAGAGTTTTGATGTGAAGGTAGATCTCTCACTAACACATATTTAACATTTATACTAGGCTCTTTCTCTAAAATTCAGAATTATTTGTTGAATGATAGATCAACAATTTACTAACAATAATGTTTTAGATTTGCTCTTTCATGTGCAATATGTGACTATGTGTATGTGACCTGTAAGTTTTTAGTGTTTCTTTGGTCATATTTTTCTTTGCCGTCATCAGGGTGTGCTCATTGTTCTTATTTTCACATCTTTAAAGGCTCTGTAAGGCCATACTACTTCTCTAACTCTGCACATGGCTAAATATTGGTATAATGAAAGAAGGAGGGGCGCCTGATGGCTCAGTCAGTTAAGTGTCTGCCTTTGGCTCAGATCTTGATCCCAGGGTCCTGGGATGGAACTCCATACTGGGTTCCTTTCTCCGTGGGGAGCCTGCTTCTCCCTTTCCCTTTGCCTGCCACTCCCCCTGCTTGTGCCCTTTCTCTCTCTCTGTCAAATAAATAGAATCTTAAAAAAAAAAAAAAAAAAAAGGAAAGAGGGAAACAAATGTTAGAAAACCACAGTATAAGAAGAGTCTTATCTATAGATTCCCAGCGTTTTTCAATCATGCTATACCATCAACTTTTCGTTTTTCTTCTGGCATGTTGTTTTTTATGTGGGCAATAATTGTTCTTGTTTTTGTGATCACTTAATATGATGGCTTAGAAACATTGCAGCAATGACCAACACTGAAGTAATTGCGGACTTAAATCCTAAGGCTAAGTTTCTGAACTATTTGGTAGAGCTTTTAGGGGATATTCTGACCATGCCCTTCCTCCCACCCTCCCTTCCTCCTTTCAAAAATCACTCTGCGTCTCTATTGCTTCAGTGTGAGTACTTGCTTGAAGTCACTTGTAGGTCAGGACTCATCATGGTATTGTCAGTTCCTAGGACCTGGTACCTGCTGTCACATGACATTGTAGGTGTTGAAAGAATATCAACTGTAGGTAGACTGGGTTCACCTGAGAACAGGATCACTGATGTTCTGGAATCAAGTATTATATAGTGCTAACACTTTTCTTCCTGAATATATCTTAGGAAGGCCATTTTAAAAGTCTTTATGAGGAGCCTTTCAAAGAAGGCTACAGAGTTAAGCTCCAAGATGTTAGGTCCTGTTTTGTTATTTGCCAATAATGTGAGCAACATTCTAAAATAAATACTACAATATGCTCAGAAATTTCTGCAAGTCTTTAAAACGTTAAGCTAAGTGTGAGTGTTTTATGAGAGCCCAGTGAGTTGGCTGTGTTAGCTATCTAGCCTGGAGCAATGAGAGAGACTTGTAAATAAGAAACTAACCTTTTTTACATATAGATTTTATTTATTTATTCATGAGAGACAGAGAGAGAGAGAGAGGGGCAGAGACACAGGCAGAGGGAGAAGCAGGCTCCATGCAGGGAGCTTGACGTGGGACTAGATCCTGGGTCTCCAAGATCAGGCCCTGGGCTGAAGGCAGCACTAAACTGCTGAGCCACCCGGGCTGCCCAAGAAACTAACTCTTAGTTCTAGGGAATAAGTCTTTTCAAAAATAAGATGTTCTTTGCCCATATTTGTACTAAGTTTTCCCAAAATTATTTGGTCTTCCCTCACTTCCTCTAGTGGTTCCTAATTACTAAATGAGCTAAAGACTTCATCAATTCATTCTGAAGTGAGAAGAATTAGTATGATATGGTGAATGTTAATAAGGTTATCATTTTTTTTTCTTTTCGAAATATTGTTCTTAATTCTGATATTGTGCCCTTCCCACTATTTTGGTGTTAGAACATTCTTTTGAAATATGGTCGCTGTTCTAATGGTTTTCTTTTTTTAGAGAGGGAGAGTGTGTGCATGCACAGGGAAGTAGGGGAGAGGGAGAAAGAGAATCTTAAGGAGGGTCCATTCCTAGTGTGGAGCCTGACTCAGGGCTCCATCTAATGATCCTGAGATCATGACCTGAGCTGAAATCAAAAGTCAGATGTTTAACTGATTGAGCCACCCAGGTGCCTCGATTTTTTTTTTTTTTTAAGATTTTATTTATTTGAGAGAGAGAGCATAAGCAGGGGGAGTGGCAGGGAGAGGAAGAGGGAGAAGCAGTCTCTCCGCCAAGTCAGGAGCCCAGTGTGGAGCTTGATCCCAGGACTCTGGGATTGTGACCTGAGCCAAAGGCAGATGCCCAACCAACTGAGCCACCCAGGTGCTCCTTTTATTTTCTTTTAAAAAAATGTTCTTACCGGACAAAAGCTTGAAAGGTTGGTGACTCTATATTAATCCCCAAATTTATATTTGAAATTTTATAAATTTATAGAGTTGAAAGTTGGCAACACCAATTATAGACAAAATCTATTGTAATATTTACTTCCAGATTTCTCTGAAAGGGAACACACTAAGCAACAGATATTAGAAATACTTTCAAGAATGTGACAGATGATTTTTTACATCAATTAGGTGATGAGTCACCACCTGTCAAGTTTCCACTTGACCATTATCTTTTTTTCAACATTTATCCTCTCTACACCTCTAATACATCATGGCTTTGGTACTTTTGTATCTACCCTGCAGATAGTCACCACTTGGTTCAAAATCCAAAGAAAGAAGGCTATCAGATTTGTTTTGTCTTGTGGTTCTCATATCATTTCAGGGCGTGATTTACAAATGATGCTCGAGGTTGGATGTGACTCAAGCTACAAACTTAAGAGAAGTTTTTAAATATCTTTTCTAATTTTGAAATAATAGTTTGAATAGGAATAAAGCAGAGTTTGAGGATTGCATCACAAAGTTTGGGTTTGAGTTGTGATTTACAATAAGTTGGGGATATATTTTTCTCTCTAGTTTTCATTAGAAGATCACTTGGTAAATCTAACCATTTGCAGAAAGATAAATGGGGATTTTTGAGTCCCAAATGTTCCATTAAGGTGACATCAGATCTTTTCTCCAAATAGCTGTTTGGCATAATGCACAATGGGACAGATATAATGTGTAGTTTTGCCAAATGCTAGTCATAGAAGAAGACTCTTATGTGAACAAAGTAGAATGAATTTATAAAGACTGGATAAAGAATGTTATTTTTTTAAAGATTTATTTATTTATTTTGAGGGGGAGTAGGGGAGCGAGAGGGAGAGACAGAACCTCAAGCAGCCTTGAGATCCCGCTGAGTGCAGAGTCCAACTTGGGGCTCGATCTCATGACCCTAAGATCCATAACCTGAGCTGAAACCAAGAGTTGAACACTTAATTGACTGAGCCACACAGGTGCCCCAAGAATGTTATTTTCAAATATGAAATGTAACTCCTAAATATAACAGGCAGAAGGAGGCTACCTTCTAAGTTATTAAAAGTATAAAAAGATTATTTTGTTATATACCACTATGCCTTAGACATGAAAGGCACTAAATAATATCTTTGAATGATTGAAGGAACTGTTTATATCAGTTTCATTTACCAATACAAACTATACCTAAATGTATGGTATAAAATCATACATTATTTTTTGTCGATACAAATTTGTAATTTGCCAAATGCTTAAAAGTCTATAAGGAGGGATCCCTGGGTGGCTCAGTGGTTTAGCGTCTGCCTTTGGCCCAGGGCGTGATCCTGCAGTCCTGGGATCAAGTCCCGCATCGGCTCCCTGCATGGAGCCTGTTTCTCCCTCTGCCTGTGTCTCTGCCTCTCTCTCTCTCTGTGCCTCTCATGAATAAATAAATAAAATCTTAAAAAAAGTCTATAGGGAAAGAAAGAAAATATTATATAATATCTATACTTCAAATAATTTTGAAGTTATTTTATTGCCAGAGTTAAGTCACATAGATTTTCATATTCATTTTAATTTTAATCTATAAGTAATATTTAAAAGAAAGCAATAAGGAAAAGCAACTTTTGAAATGAGTTGACAATAATTCCATATAGCCCAGTTACCAACAAAATGTTGCTTTCATTTTTTTTCCCAAACACATTTTAGGGTCTGTGTCTACAATTGCCACAAATCACATAGCAATATATGTAGAATTAAGTTTTAAAATCTGAGGCAGTTTATCACTATGTTAAGAGTTATAGAGGGGAAGAAAGAAGCCCCGAGATCTAGTTTTGCCTTTTTCTTTATAAAATAAGGATCTGGATTAAAAGTTTTAGTATTTCTGCAGCTTTATATTTCTTTATATATATATATTTATTATTTATTTATTATTTATAAATTATTTATTTTAGAGAGAGACAGCATGCAAGATCGTGCAGAGGGGGACAGGCAGAGGGAGAGGAAGAGAGAGAAGCCCAGGCAGACTCCCCGCTGAGGGTGGAGCCTGATGTGGGGCTCAGTCTCAGGACCCTGAAATCATGACCTGAGCTGAAATCAAGTCAGATGCTTAACTCACTGAGCCACCCAGGCACCCCTGCAGCTTTATATTTCTAAGCTATAAGAAAGACGTTTTAAACATGAGCTGAAAGGGTCACAAAAATTAGCAAAATTTTCATTCAAAGACATGAATGTTATTCAATAGCTTTTGAACAATTTGTTTGATTAAATTATTTCCATCTCATTAAAAAGTTTGGCAACTCTTCCCTATTCCTTGTCTCATTTGCACAAAAATTCACTCAGTTTTTTTTTATGAAACCTGTAGGGTTTTGTGTTTTTGTTATTTTGAAGACAGCGATGTGTGCATTAGCATCTTCTCTCCCAAAGCACAGGGACCGTACCATACCTCGTTCAGCTTTGTAATCCATGACAACATCTGGCGTCGTGTCTTACACAAAATGCTAAGCAAACATTTATTAAATAATTGATCGACTATTACAGAAGGTATTAGCCAGAGATTCGCTAGATAAGCTACAGCATTCAAATTATTCATTTATTCATTCAACAAACACTTGCTGAAGGTTTATTGTGCACCCTTATGCTGGGCTGGAGGCTAAAGAGATAAAGGTAAATAGAGTGTGTGGAAGTAAAGAATTTCATAAAATAGCAGGCTGACATTTAATGAATAAATTGCCATTCAGTGTGATATATCAACAGAGTAGGAACTGATGGTGTATGGGTGACAGTAAAGGGTCCCTGGACCAGAGAATGCTATTTCTGAACTAGGTCATAAAGGATTACTATGTGTTTGTAAAGCAGATGTTCTGTGCTTGCAGTGTGGGTATGGGTGTGTGTATTGATTCCAGGGAAAGAGAATAACCTGGGCCTTCAGAGAGGTGAGAAACAGCATGGTGAGTCTGGGGCAGGCTAGGGGGAGGTGGGGATATACAACACAGAGTCTGGGAGGAGGGTGGGGACAGATGAGAATGAGTGGTTGTGGGCAGAGTGATGGGGAGACAATGACAGGAGAAGTCCCCATCACTCCACTGGATCTGTAGAGGATGGTTTAGGGTGGAGGGAGTCCACTCCCACTTCCCAGGGAAGACCCACTTCTAGGCCCAGGTGAGAGATCCTCAGGGCCAGGTCTCAGCTGGTGTCAGAGGTGCTCGAGGGCAGCAGATGCTACCCTGCTGCTTATTACTCTGACCCAGAAAACTTGAGATTTTCACTTGCATTAACTTGTATGGATTTTTTTTCCCCTAGAAAAACGTTTGAAACTTAAATAACAATCAGGACTAAGAAGACCAGTAGAGAAGTCCAAAAGTTATGAGAAGTATGTGAAGGATTTTATTTTATGAACAAAATACAAATCATATTGGAAATGAGCAGATAAACACAAAACCTATTTGTCTCAAACTTTATTAAATAAACCTAAATAGGAAAAAAAATTTAAAAAAAAACCTAAATAGGTGTTTTTTTTTAATAACTGTTTATTACTGCTAACCAGATAGTGAATTTTTTTTAAGCTAGCACCAGAACTAATTCTATATCCAAATAAATTACTTATGTCTGTTACTTTTATTTATCGTTGATCATTAGTAAAACTAGTTGAAAAGTGGCATATTATTTTATGTGGTAACCTACGTATATTTTTAACTTTTTATTATGGAAATTTTAAATATCTACAAAAGTAGACTCAGCACAGTAACCCCAATGTACTTCTCATTCAGTGTCAACATTCATGACCTCATCACAATCTTGCTTCTTACACTTTCTCTTATTATTTTTTAAATTGTTTACTTTTAATTAATTTTTCTCCTTTTATTGTTTTAAAGCAAATCTTAAACATTTTATCTATATATCTCAAAACTTCAGCCTGTGTCCCCTACAGATGAAGATTCTTTAAACAAACAAACCTAACTACAATAGACTTCTAGCTCTTAAAAATTAACAGGAATTGTTTCACTGTATCTCTAACCAGGGCTCAAATTTGTAATTATCTCTTAAATGTTATAAACAGATTTTTAATTGTTTGAGCGAGGACCTCAAAAAAAAATAAACACACGCAATCACCTAATATGTTTAAGACTTTATTAATCTGTAGGTTCCAGTTCACCTCACAGTTTCTCCCAATCTAGATTTTGGACGTTGTCACCCCATAGTTAAATCACATCTAACACGTTTCTTTGCTCTCTGTATTTTTTTGTAAATTGGTATTTGTATCTAGAGGTTAGATCAGACCAAAGTTCAATGTTATTGGGCAGCATGGGTGGCTCAGCGGTTTAGCGCCACCTTTGGCGTGATCCTGGAGACCTGGGATCGAGTACCACATCCGGCTCCTTGGGGGGAGCCTGCTTCTCCCTCTGCCTGTCTCTGCCTCTCTCTCTCTGTGTCTCTCATGAATAAATAAAATCTTAAAAAGTTCAATATTATTATTATTATTTTAATTATGATTATTTTTATTTTAGGTAGACTTCTTCATGGATAAATTGTTTTTCATTAGGAGACTCATAATTTCTGATGTGTTAACTTATTATAATGCTAACTGTTGTTGATACACAATACCTATATCTTCATATACATATTTTAATTTTGAAAGTTTTGATATAAAACTATTCAAATGGATTTTCTGAACAACCAAGATTTGTTGAGAGAGAATAGGTAAGTGTCACCTGAGATTAACAACAACAAAAAAACACTTCTAAAAAAAACATAAATGCAAGTAATTCCTAATGATCCCATCAAAGGTTTGTTTCATTTATCCAAATTATATGCCATGGATCAGCAAGCACCTTGACAAGAAAACTTCTTTATGTGTGATATAAATCACCAATTGCTTCCTTATTTAAAAACTGGATGATGATCACAGCTTTGTGACTCCATAAATTTGAGTTTCTAATATTATGCAGAAGAACATAAAACCTGTTTATGCATTATAATGCAGCAATAATGTATCTTTTCGCAATCATTGGCATAACTAAATCTACTAACTTGCCTATAGCATGCATAATGACAAGTTTGCAAAATGATCAGAATTTTAAATTTTAATTCACCTGCAATCCAAATCCCTGCAGCAATTAAAGAGAAAACCACACATATCAAACCAACAAATGCCTTTAACTGGATAAGACGCAATTTACAGGGACAGTGTCTTCATATGCCCTTTGAGGCTATAGCCAAACTAGAGTCCAACAAACGTAATTGCATATTAAAATAAGTCCTGATTGAAATGATTTGCTTCTGCATCTTCTTTAAAATATTTATAGAAGTTCAACAAAAAAACATAATGCTAGTTTCAGCTGTCCAAAGGATTATTTTCCTATGTTTTCGGCTAATACCATGGAGGCAAAAATGAAGTGAAGACTTGAGATATTTATCTGGCTCAGGAATCAGCACATTTTTTTCTGCAGAAGTCCAAATAGTGAGTATTTTAGGTTTTGTGAGCCGTTTGATCTCTGTTGCAACTACTCAACTATGCTACTGTAGCAGAAAAGCAGCCTTAAACAATAGGTCAGTAAATGAACATGCTATGTTCCAACAAAACTTTATTTATAAGAAACAGGTAGTGGGCCTTGTTTGGCCTGTGCATTGTAGTCTCCTGACTCCTAATCTGGATAACTCAAGCCAAAACTTACTGCCTATAGAAGAAAATATTTTTTTCTTCCTCTAATTGAGGCCGGCCGCCCACATTAATTGAGTTCAAAAAAGGTAGCTTAACTATCCCCTTCATTTGATATGTGTAGACACGGTTTTTGTTATATTTTTAAAGCAAGTCCTTTGAGAAGGCCAGCTACCTGTATAAGTTTATTAGAATTAATGAGTAATAAGAATGGATTGTCCTACATAGAACAAAAGAAATCTGTCAGAAGGAGGTTCAATACTTAATGGAGGCATTGTGCATTTTTACTTGGTTTTATAAAGCAACTACTTCAAAGTTGAAGACCAAAGAAAACTTGAACACCAGAAAAGAGAGAGAGAAGGAGAGAGAGAAAAAAGAATTTTATTTGGCAGGGTCAAAACTCAATCATTAACTGTAACATTAAACATGAACTTTGTATTCCTGTTACTTCAAACAACAATAACAACAAAAACCTCACAATCCATTTCAAGTTGGGAACTCACTTTAAAGTAGCTATATGAATTGTCCCATTGTCTGAAATTCAAAATGTTCACCCTATCTTTAATTTGTTTACAATTAACTTTTGTTACGACACTGACAATTGCATAAAATAACAATTCCTTGCAAAGAGGTCAGGCAATGACAAGAGTTTTAAAATACTACATTTTTAATATACTTTATAAGCCCAAGTGAATATATTCCAGAGAGAAAAGACAATTTATGTTAGTCTGAAAATTTAAAAAAAAATGTATCTATAATTTGTCTTGAATTTTCCAAGATTAGTTTCTGGATGGTAAATCAAGGTTACATTTTATTGTATTTTAGAATGTATAGAGGAGCCTAACGCGAACTCCATGGTGGACCTATAAGGCAAGTGCCTTCTAAGTTGTGATCAACTGAGATGTACTGAAACCTAGAGACCTAGAAGGAACTTTATCTCTTAGGGTGAAGTGACTGTTTTCCCTGCTAGGGAGCACAAATACTTCCTTTATGCTTGGACTTGTTGCCAACGGACATTTTTCTGGAGGTTGTCCAACTTGTTTTGCTAATGTTAAAAAGACAACTCACAAACATTCAACATATTACCTAACTCTTGCCATTTGTACCCTCCTTAATTCTATGAAGTGTCAAATATTAAAGACTGCTCCACGGTCCATAGGCATTATGTTTTGGCTCAAGGGAAAATCAAACTTTTGAAACATAAGATTTTACAGTGTGTGTCTTTTCTTTCAAATGAGGCTTGACATTTGAAAACCTTAAGATTGGGGACACAGATAAGTGATCTTTTTACATACAGAAGGCAGAAAAAGGAATTGGTAAACAAGCTCATGACTGCTGTTTATAAAATCTGCTAATGATCCTGCTAATGGGAGACAGATTAAGGAATGTATTTTCCATGGATTTATCCCTGTAGCAGCTACAATGAAGAACTATGATTTTGGCAGTCAGTTCCCAAGATGGTTTTTGTGATTGGGGGAGGGGGGGTGGCGGGGGAAGCAACACAGATTACACAGTGATGGACGCTGTGTGTTTGTTAATTATATTTACATATTCATAGACAGGGTCTTTAAACTACTTTAGCACAAACTTGAATCTGGATGTAAAAATGTATTTTTTTTAATGATGAAACTATAAATATGAAACATGTCCTCAGTACTTGTTCTTGCTTGTATGCTTCTGATCTCATCACAGCAATGCTTGTTTTGAGGGAATTTCTGGCTGCACTATGCTCATTTGTACAGTCTTAGATCTGATGACCTTTAAATTTATGACCTACTAAATAATCTTCTTCGGCTTTGGAGGAAAAAGAGATGGGTCAATAGAGTTTTAATTACACAACGCCTGGCAGTGACCCTGTTAATAGAATACAGATTCCACAACACATAAAGCAATCTAGTCGTCCTTTACATTTATTTACATTTTGCTCTAGCATCTTGCCCTAGAATGTTACCAACTGAAGAAGTATGGTTTTTTAGAGCAGCGTAATGAAAAATAGTTCATATACTCATTAAGTCTGAGAATATCCTTGTGTGTCTGTTTTTGGGGAAGCACATTTTTTCCAAATAAAGATACATGGTGGTTCTTTGAAATGTGTAAAGCATTTTCTGGAAAAACAAGCATGTGGTGTTATCTATAGCAGCTATGACTCTCACATTTTTTTGTGTGTGTGTGAATATCTTTTGAGTTTGCAAGCACTTCTGGTCTAGCTTTATTGTTTTAATAGAAGTGAATAAGTAAGTTTTGACTCTGTGAAAGGTGATACATCCCTGAGAGGAGCAATTCTGACAGGGTGTCAACAAGTTCTCGCAGATCCAGATCAAGCCAACTACAAGGGGAGATAACAAAATCCTTTCATGGTGTTACAATGGATGATTTTCGGTTAGAGGCTTTAAGGTGAGGATTACAGTGCCAGGCAAAAATGACTAAGTTGAAATGCTTTGGAGAAAAACTCATCTCCGTGTTGCCATTTGCCTTCTAGACAATTCTCCAACAAATTTGGCCGTGGGCCGGGATTTCCTTTAGAACTCTGAGAGGTTTAAAGGAGTGTCTTACTAGACACATAGGGATACCCAGCAGAAGAACACATCTTTGGGAAAGGGAGAATTGTGAGAGGTTTTTGTCAAGTAAGGAAGAACTAAGAGCAAGGCATGACACTGTGGTTTGGAGAAATGGTTGACTTTGGTAGATAAAAACCTCAGATACTGCCTTTGGAAAAAGTTCGTCATGAACTATTTCCGCCCCCATGGAATAGTGAAGTTGTAAGTCAATTCTCTGGGTAATTAGGTTGTTGTCTACATATACTCAGTTTGGGATTCTTTTTTTTTTTTTTGTAGAATGAAAGTCAATTTACTTATGTGTTGTTTAGTTTTTGAAAACTCTTTATTGTAGTCCACAAAGTGCCCATATTCTGAATGGATACAGCTTGATGAATGGTCACAATCATCACTATGGTATCCAGCCTCCACATCAGGACACAAC